>NW_020194480.1:689845-865242 GCF_003019875.1 Amorphotheca resinae ATCC 22711
TCGAAGTCCGAAATTGCCAAATTGAGCCCTGCATATTCCGCTGTAAGGTACCTATGTAATGCACCCCAGCATTCGGTGTTGCCGTAGCGATAATGTCAGAGACAAAACCAGTAGATAGGGAGTCTACCCGCGACGTTGAGGTACCACTAAAGTCAGCCAAAAAGAAGCCTACGGGGAATCCTTTTCTGGGCCCCTAGAGAATCGGTTCTAGTTGGAAAGAAAACCTCTCGCTGAATCAAACACCACTCGTCCAATGCGGACCGAGCGACTGGCCGTAGAAGCCTCGAGTTGCTTAGTCGACTTCTTCTAGGCTCCGAGCTGTAGCCCTCAATGCATAAGAACCGGAAGGCCGAAATATCTCGGTCCATAATCCAGGACGCCTTACGCAAAGAACTTACCAAGACCAATTTCACTAACGAAGTAAGAAGTTCGCAACTTGCCCTATATCAACGAAGCTTTCAGAAGTTGGCAGGCTTTGCTTTGCCGTCTTCGACATTTCCATGTCTAGCTGTCCAGCTGCCGACACAGTTCTGCAAGAGAATAGAACGGTTCATATGAGGCAATAGCTTCCGGGCGGCATAGAGGACCAATACCGGGCACGAGAATTGGTATCTTGGTTCGCGGGTATTGTCATTTGCTGGGTAAAGCTGTGCCATAATTGGAATCATTGAGTACACTGCTTACTTCGCGCGAATGGATGGGAGCTACTTGGCAAAAGCCTGTTGGATACCCGAAAAGTGGACTCATCCAAAGTTTGAGACATCAGAAGACTGTTGATCCTCGGAGCTCCAGCTCGTGTTGTGCTACTCGAAGTCTTGACGAACCGTTTAGAGACCGCTAAAGCGAAGGTACATATATAATAGCCATGCCTGCTATGACTTGACTGCCATATCGTATTCATGTATAGTGGTATCGGTATATATAACAAGCAGCGGGTATCAAACAGTTAGAATTGGTGGAACAGAACTTGAACAAAACACTGGTTCCGTCTCTCTTTTGGGCAGTTCAGGGGAAGCATGTAAATGGCGATCACATCACAATCATCGGGCAGCTGATTCTGTGGAGATACTTATTTTCGTAATGCACAAAGCCCAGATCCACCACCTGCGCAACATGGGAATGTAGCAATCCTCAATAAGCTCCTCCACGTCCTCGCATCATCTCAGAATCGAGAGCACACCTAGTATAGGTGGAACCCAAATCTATCGACAAACGCTGATGTGAAACTCGCCATTTCCAGCCATCACATCCCCATCCCATGCAAGCTTGCGTTCCATGCATAGTAACGAGCATATCGAGACACGCATCAACTATCCACATCTGAATACACGACGAAAAAGGAAAAGCTTTGGACAAGATATCCGGAAGTTGTGTGATCCCAAACGCCCTTATTTTGCTGCTTGTATGAGAAGAACGATTTTTGGCCATCCATCTCCATCTTCTATCCGTTCAAATGTATGCAGGGGAGAACAATAGCATATCTAACTCTCGTGATTGATCGTAACGGAGGTGACATGCATTAACGGAGAGACGCGACAGAGAAAGCAGAGGAGTGCTGGTGGCACATCTACTTTCTTCGGAAGGAGCAGCCTTCAGTCAAGCGGGCCTTTCCACCGGTTGGTTGGCAGAGCACAGTCGAGCAGCCAGCGCAGATGACAACGGTTTGTGCGTGGGAGAAGACGGTGGTGATGGTGAAGCAGCCGGGGCACTTGACGTCCATGAAGAAGGAGCGGGGAGCAGGGACAAGGGTCTATGAGGGGTAACGTCAGATTTACAACGTCTCCAATATACAAAGATCCAGAGAAGGCAATCGGAGCATACCTTGAGCTTGTGCTTGCGAGCCTCAGCGGCTGGGGTTGGGTTGAGGAGATCAACTGCGAGAACCTATACAGGCAGCGCGTTAGCTTTCGATGTCCAAAATCCATCCATCAATCAAGCCCATATCAATATCCAATCCATCTCCACCACCAGGTTCCTCCTCATTCCATAGCTGATGAAGTCCTCCGCCATATCCTCATCATTGGACTTGTCGTGTGAAGGTCTCGTGAGGGATTGCCTTCACCGACAAATGTGGCAATTTCGAAGGCGAACAAGAAGGATGGATTGATTCCTTACCATCTTGGCGGTCTGCGATAAGCTTGTCTATCGATTCGAGGGGACTGACGGGTCTTTCGTCGATTTGCAGAAACTTGGGACGTAGAGAGCAGAGGTCAGTCGTTTGTCGATGGTTGAGGGGTTGAAAGTAGAGGAGATCGAAGCTTTCGGCAAGATGGTGCAAACCCTAGCGAAATGCGAAAATCAAAAAAATTAGCATAAGCGATGTGCGTCACGTGCAACGAAGGATGCATGTGGTGGTGATGTGGTGTTTGCTTGGTTTGCATTAGGTACGCGCAGCCGACTTTGCGACGAACATGCGCCTTTCACGATCATTCTTCAAACATGGCTGCTCCTCTGGATCAGCGCATAAGCGTGCCTATAGATGACCCAAATGCAGATACAGAATGGTATGCTCCTCTTTCACAGGAAGTAGAGCCCAAAACTGACAATCCCAGGAATGACATCCTGCGAAAACACGGCGTTATCCCCGAAAAGCCCCCCTCTCCTACCCCTCTAATTGAAGAAGCCATTCTCGAAGGCCGCCGCCTCGCACACGAGAACCGATTAGAAGGCAAAGATCTTGATGAACTCGACGAATTAGAAGATCTCGAAGACGAAGAATTCCTCGAGAAGTACAGGCAGCAACGGGTTCAGGAACTTGCTTCCCTCACAAAGAAGGCCGTGCACGGGACAGTGTATCCTATTTCGAAACCAGATTACTCCCGGGAGGTGACGGATGCAAGCGCAAATGGACCTGTATTGGTCAACATGACCAGCGGGCTGGGAACGAATGTTGAGAGTAGGGTATTGAGCGAGCTGTGGAGGAAAGCAGCAGCCGAATATGGGGAGGTCAAATTTTGTGAGATCAGAGCAGATATGGCCATTGAGGGTTATCCGGATCGGAATTGTCCAACAATCTTGGTTTATCACAAAGGGGATATTGTCAAGCAAGTCGTAACGCTGATGACCCTTGGAGGGGTCAGAATAGGCATGCCAGAAATTGACAAGTTGTTGATTGAGGTGGGGGCAATTAAGGATAATGATATGCGAGTTATGAAGAGGAGAACTGATGCAGAAGATGCTGAGGAGGAAGCACGACAAAATAAGGGTGGCATAAGGAATTCAAAACAAGCACATGTGGAAGACGACGATGATTGGGATTAGGCACGATGATTGCATGGTATACTGGAGTCGTGGTGTTAGGCGAAATGAGAGCTACGAGCCTCGGATGGATTGTATCTTAATTTCGATGCTTTTCTAGAGGTCTCATGGCTCATCGTATCTTCGCTGTCATTTTCCCATGGTGGGTTCAACGAATATGTTCATATCGTTGATAATAGTCTTCGAATCTGGAGAACAGCAGAAGGCTTGCCCCCGCCAGCCTTGAAGCTGGTAGGCTCGGGAATACCTGGAGATCGAGGAGATGATAATCTGGGTCAATATCCTTATCAAACGCTTCGTAATTCTCCGAACCCATCTAGCTTGAAGCGAGGGCAAAGAAAGATAGCAGGGTTGAATTTCCTTGTTTCGACCTTCCTCAGAAACCACTTTCAATTCTTTTGCACTGGGACTCTGTTGGCACAATCTGAGCGCTATCAGCCTCAAGCCTGGTTCAAAGTTGAATCTCATGCAAGAGGCCTGTTGTGTCTCGGAGAGCAGCGCCGCCAATGATACTCAAATCAGTCGAGCTTGAGCTTATAGTCAGCCATAACAACATCTGTCTTTTCGGAGACTATGCGGATATTGCGCGGTTTCCTCGTTATATATATGGGGATTCTGTACCGCCAAGTGCATACTGGTAATCCTAGAAATATCTGTCAGCTCAGTGATGGCCAAAGACAGGAGCCTCGAGCACCAATCATCCAATAGCTTCAGGTATTGCAAGAAAATTAGACATTCTCAGTTACCTACCTTTTATTCTGCTGTCATATGAAGAATAACTGTGACGAAGTGGAGACCTTTTCTAACCAGTTCAAGGGTCGAGCTTTAGCAAGCCTTAGAGCCTGGAGTCTGGAGAAGCGCGAGGCGAGGCGATGCGGGGTTGGTTTGCGGGGCAATTCGGCCAGTGGATTGCTGATATTGTGAAGGTTGGACATCAGTGACCGGCTGGGATTATGTATTCTGGGGAGGCGAAGTCAGTTTCCGTAGATGGTTCAAATTGAGCTTTTCTCTTTAACTCCTCACACGACCCTTCAGTTCTCAGCTAAGCATGCCCACAACAGTATAAATGGCCCTTCCGATCCTGATGTCTCTTCTTCTCCTGCCTGATCCTCGCACACCGTTTGCACAACGCGTCCGCTTGGTGGAATCGCCAGGTCCAGCCTTTAATACAAGGTGGATTGAGCTCATCCGCAAACAGACACAACTGTTCCTCGTGTATCTTGGTGTGTTTGCAATTGTAGACAATTTGATGCATGATGCACATACTCGAGAATCTGTATGTCTCCTCGATCGCTGCTACGGTTGGATTCTTCGGAGTTTCGGTGCTTTGGTAGTTGCTATGTTGCGGTTCTCATTAAAACGACCTTTTCTGGATTCTGGATTTCGTCGCGGACAACATTATGAGTTAAGACCAGAGAAAACATAATCTAGTTCGTCATGAGTAATCAAATGATCTCAACTCCTTTCCTTCGTTCAGATAGCCTTGTTAGCTAGACCAGCTTCCCAAACGGCACCACCCTTCCACCATCCGAACCATTATTTGGTTATGGTTTACCTATGTTCTCAACAAGGAGGATGCTTCTAATAACCTTTCTCCGGCTAGGTCTATCAGGCTTTACTACTTCCCTCTTATGGAGCCTTTCCTTGTTAAAGATATAAGTAATCATAGACATTTTCTAGCTATTACTAACTCCCCTTCCCCTCGACGCGCGTCCCCTTCCTCACACAGAAAGCTTCAACAAGCCTCCCAACTGTTCATGTGATGGTAACATAGGACTGATTGAACTGGTAACAGGGAATGGAAGCCCTTCTTCATCTCGTTCCTTTATTCCTTTACTTCCATTGAAGATTTCCACTTCCCTGTGATATTACTTTCAATCCTCAACTACCGCGTCTTATTCCTCTGCACCCAGAAATTTCCTAGCACCAAATCACAGCCCATGATTACTCTAGTATATGTCTTCCTTCAATATTACTCACCAGACGTCCATTTACACTCCTATTCCCCAAAGCAAAATGCCGCGGGCGAAAGCAAGCCCATTAAAGTCCGAATAGTATAAGTCAAGAAGAAAACAGTGGGTATTAGCTCGTGGACGGCATGTACTCGAGCTTGTAGAATACCCTTAAAGGAATTCCAACGTCATTTTGAGATCTTTGTGGCTATTTACTAAGAAACCCGCCCATGAAATATGACCCAGTCCCACAACTAAGTAAGGTAGGTATCGGCATGTTGGCATTCCATAGGCTGAAGCTCTTGACAGCGAATTGGAGGGGCGATGTACGCGTACCCGGGCAGGAACGGGTGGAGTTGGCATTTTCCGAATTTGAAAACTGCTGTAGTGATTCTCTTCCTATGGCACGTATGCCCGGCTGGACGACGGTGCTTCTTTGAAGACCCCTCTACTAGCGATATTTAACACATGTTGGATTGGAACGGGTTCGAATTTAGCTTTTATACATACAATAATACACCTATGACGATTGCTTCTCGCCCTTATCTTCATTCCATCTAATCTTCTCGCCGTGCTTGCTCTTCAACTGACCCTCTTCCGCTCTCCCATCCTCCTCTACATCCTCCTCGCTCAAGCGATTCGTAGCCCAGATCCTCTCAATACAAAGCTCATAATTGCCCGGCACTCGATCAATCAACCCAATCCCTACAGTTCTGACCTTCTGCCTCAACAGCTCGGTCTGCGGCTCCACCACAATGCCATGATTCGTCCTCACAAACTCATTCCACTTGATCAACACCGTCTCCCACTCTCCGGGCCTTCGCGCGTATAGTCTGTGCTGATGTAAATCCGTCGGGACAATGCTCTCGGTCTGTAGATTCACAAAGTATTTCCGGCCATCGCTCTTTATCCGCAATGCTAGGTAAGCGTAGGGGTCGATATCCCACAGAGACTTCCCGAAGATGGTGAAAGGTCGGTCTTTCGTCCGCCAGGCTGCGTAGCCGGTCCGCTGGATGTGTGGTTTGTTCACCGGCAGCTCGATGGATATGCTGCCGTGAAATTTGGCGTACCCGTTCTTGTTCTCTGACGGAGGCGGGTTGGGGTCTGATGAGGGAGGGATCCAGTCTAGGTTCGCCCGGGAGAAGCCTCCTACGTCGGAATCACATATCAATTTGCAGTCCTGAATCGATTCGGGGTCGTGGAAGGAGGTGAGGACGTAGGGTTGGGTTGGTCTTTTGATTGCTTCTGCCTTGAACGCTGCGATGGACCATTAGCAACGAGCCTGATCTTGGGAGGTGGATAGGAATACCAATCGCGGACAATCTTTTGAATTCGTCGAGGCTTCGGCCCATGAAGCCTTTAGCCAATAGATTCGGGGTGGCCCTCATCGTGACTTTCAACAGAGAGGTTGTGGTGCTTGCAAGAGCTTGACGCTATCGCTATCACTGTCGGCACGCCACGATGATCCTGTTTCTCAGTCCTTGATTAGAGCTGCAAGGTCAACTGTACCAACGCATGGATCACAGAATGACCACGCCACTCGGCACGAGCCGGTAGCGCTTTTGACATCGATGTTCAACACAATCGGGGTGATATTGGTCTCTGCAGGGCTATTCCCTACCCACTATCTACTTTATACTATCTGAAACCTTCATATCATCCTCCTGGGGCCATTGTACTAGTATGATGATGCTCTGCCAGTACAATTATAGCAGTCCTTGCTGGCTGTGCACCCGGCCTGCCAGAGACGGCCACAGTGGCTGCATATTCTCCATTCTGGAGCTACAGATGAATTGGGGCTGATATTTATCACGCAATTACCAGCCAATATCTTTGAGATTCAATGGCAATATGATATAACAGTGATTGCTGTTCTACCCAGGGCATCAGGTGAGGTTGGTATAAGGTTTCACCGGAACGGACAAATATTCATCCGCAAGGCCGCTCACCATGAATCACAAAGGGGCTCTGAAAGAAGAATGAAGGAGCTATATCAGATAGCGTTAGCACCTCGCCTAATATGTTGCTACCAGTGATAATTGCCTAAAGCTTTCCCATCTTTAAGTCTAATGTCTAAATCCATCCTCCACTCAACCATACTGGCCATGTTAGGGACCAGGACAAAGCAAAATGAGAGCCCACTTCAAAAGTTTGAAAGTAGGGAGCAGTGTATTTTGGGAAATGGAAGTCCACCCGCACCTTTCCCCTTCCGTCATCGGCTACTAGTTGCAACTCTGATTATGCGGGTCTGGCGGGGGTCATGGGGATGTTCCTGCAGCGCCTTCGTAGCTCAGCAGCAGGCCTGAATGGCATCCAATTCTTTGTCCAGCAAGATGAAATTGATCGTAGCGGCGATGGCTTTTAGACGGTGTTATTTTCAAGTTTGTTGGTTGTTGTTCTCGTCTTTGGTGTTGCTCTATGTGTTGCCGGTGGTTGCTTCCCCATGTTGCTGGATATTTCCTTGAGAATGAAGCCGGGCAGAGGTCTGCATGGCGGGCTGTGTTTGCGTGGCGAGAGGCCCTGGTAGAGAGAATGACGGCCAAAGAGGGATGAAGGGTTTCAGGGAGGTCGATGATGGGTGAGAGGCCATATGGAGATCAGTTAGGGGCCCAAGTATCATCAAGTGTTATCAAGTATCATCAAGTGTTATCAAGTATCATAAGTATCATCAGGTATCATGATACCCTGTCTGGTTTTTCATACAATCTCTTTCACACACTCTCTCCGGTCTTGAGGTTCGATGCGAGGGCTGCGGTGTCTCTCTCCCAATGGGGAAAGGACGAGGAAGGGGCTGCCAACTGCGGAAGGGCCCCTCTGCCATGCCCATATGGCCCCGTATGGCTCCTGCTGCTTCCGTCCATCTGGTCAAGTAAGGAAGGAGCAGCCGCTACTCGACGCTAAGCCCGGAACCCGCGCTGTCGGGACTGTTCGAGGAAGCGACGCTCGCATCGGTTATTTATTCGGCGCCGTATAAAGGGTTCCTCCTGTCTCCCTCCCCCATCGCTCCTTCCTTCCTTCCTTCTTTTCCCACCAAACGTTCTCCTCTTCTCCCCGCAGGTCCTTTCCTGGTTACCCGAAGCCTAAGCCCCTTCTGTCTTCTGTCTCGGTAGCGCGCCGTCCATCAGGACAAAAGACACTTCCTCCCCACATCTTCTTCCCCATCTCTCCTTCTCTCCTTCTCATCACCCTCCTTCTTCTTACTTCTTACTTCTTCTTCTCTTCTACTTCCCCTTTCCCTTCCCCCTTCACCACTGCCCCCAAACTCTCCCATCTCTGCACGCACAGTTAAATACACGCAGCTAGGTACCCATGTCGTATCCTACTTTCACTGGCGGTGGCGCCGGCCCTGGCAGCCCTCCTCCCATCGCGGCTCCTGAGATCAACGGCAAGTACATCTCTCTCTCCTTTGCTCATATCATTATCTCCTTCACTCTGTCACCATCACCTCCCCTTCGATTCTACCTATCTTCACCTCTACCTCCACCTCCACCTCCACCTCCACCTCCACCTCCATTTTCTGCCCCTATATCATCCATACGCGATGCCACATCATGCTTCATTTCTCCATTCTTGTAAACTCAGTCACAGCACATCACATTCCGTGTTAATACTTTCCATTCCTGCCCGGCTTTTGGTTTCCGGGACGCGCTTCTATCGCGTTTCCAAGTCCTTCCGTGGCGTTTCCGCACCCATACCCCCGTCAATCTGATGTTTGACGCGGTTGTCGCGTTCCCTGCTTCTTTTCTGGTCCTTTTACTCTTGACCAGCCATGCTGATACTCAATTGCCCCAGAAGGCGCTCCCCTTACCGACATGGTCCAGCTCACCCTCGGCGACGAGAAGCCTGTTGAGGTTACATCTACCAGTTCTGGCTCTTACACCATGAACCAGACCGCCAACCGCGGAGACGGTTATTCTCCTAGTACTGAGCGGTATGTCTTATGAATGATACTCATGCTTCAGAGCACGTGCTGAGGTGACTACAGCTACTCTCCCCCCTTCGTTCGCAATGGTGCTCGTAGCCAGAGCGATGACCCCTTCCAGCCCACTCCTCGTCCTCGCTCTCTTCAAGTTCCTGGTACCCCAAAGTCGGCTCGTATCATGAGCAAGAAAAGCTGGCGCTCGGGCTCTGGCAGCGATGAGGATGCGTCTGCCTCCAGCTCCCCATTGAACCATCACTCTCAACCCACTGCTCGTAGACTCTCGTTCCATGTCCAAGAGTACGCTGGGGAGGGAGCTGATAGCCAGCTGACTGCCTATGTTGACGTCGATCCTGAGGATGCGCAAGCTGTCTACCCACCTGCATACTGTCTCTTCGTCGCCAAGTAAGTTCATTATACTACCTGGAATATTCATGCGGACTTGCTGATATTTCAAAAAGCCTTCTCCAGTCCGAGAGTGATGAATCTCTTGCAGCATCCGTCACTGCAGCCTTCCGTGATTACGGTAAGGTTTTTGTGAAGATTCGACGTGATGGAAAGCAGATGCCCTTCGGATTTTGCCAATTTACCGTAAGTCTTTCGAGGGCCGTCCCTTCTGAGAGCAGCTACTAACTTGGGACACAGAAGATGGCCCATGCCCAGACTGCCCTTAGAGAGGCTCCAGGACGCTTAATCAATGGCCGTGCATGCCGCGTTGAGAAGGCCAAGGCCCACCGTGAGCCCGACAGCAGTCCTCCGGATCCCCAACCCGATGCTGATACCAAGGCAGGCTCTTTCTTTATTGAGCGTAAGTTTGGACCTGTTATCACTCCAGCAGAAGCCCGAGAGCTTCTTGAGCCCTTTGGCAAGCTTACGCTTTGCTACACGGTGACCGAAGTTGAACGCTCATCCCTTAACCTCAACGAGGGTGTCATGGTTAATTTTGAGCTGTATGACCTGGGAAAGGAGGCCCTACTTGTAAGTCTCTCACTCATAATCTCGTAATCAAAGCTAACTTGCTGAAGTATTTCCGCAACCATCATCTGTACAAGATGCAAAACATCGCAGGCTATGGCTCGCCACCTCGAACCATCTACCAAGACCGCAGCCCTTCTTCTGTCAATGCTAGAGCATACCTTGCCCGCTATGATGTTGACAGACGTTCAATTTTTGTTGGGAATCTTCCTGCTGGTGTCACTGAGGATGAGATCAAGCAGGTCTTCAATCAGTATGGCCCTATTCGGGACATCATGTTGAGAGAGAGCCCCTCGCGCTTCGCATGTAAGTTATCTATTTCTTTGCTGTGGTCACGATCTGATATTGTCAAAGCTCAAGAGAAGATCCATTTTGGATTTATTCAATTCAAATCTACGGTCGAAGCTGACAAGGTTATCGACGATGTGGTAAGAGATCCCCCACCCCCATCCCCCCTTGATAGGCTCAGAATCTTACATTATTCTAGAACGGCTTTGTCCTTCGTGGCAAGAGACTCCGCGTTGCACACAAGGATTCCCAAAACAGAGCCCGAGTGAACAACGCCTACGGGTCAACTGTTCCTACCGGTCACTGCCAGTCTCCAGCTCCATACAAGCATTCGGCGCCTTACCAATCACCTGCGCCTCGCCTCAACGAGCAGCAAGTCTCTCCCATGTCGCAGATATCGCCACCGGGTTATGGTTCTCCATTCAGCTACCCATATAGCCCGTACTATAATTACAGTTACGGTCCCCCTCCCCCTCCCTTCATTGCAGATGGGCAAAACTTCTATCCTCCGACACCATACCAACCTTACTACGGGTATCCCGGTAGTCCAAGCTACGACCCTCGCAGCTCAAGTGCTCCTGAAGTCACTGGCGGTGCGAGCCCTCACTATTCGTACTCGCCATATAACTACGCTCCTGCGCCATTCTGGGGTTTTCCAAACACAAGCGTGGAGCAGCAAGCCTCTTCACCAACTGCTGACTATTCCAGTTCATACACTGCGGCTTTGGTGAGCAATGATGAATCGGAGGATCGCTCAACCACTCCAACCCCTTCTGGCCATGTTTCTATCGCCGAGGAATTGCTTGAGACTCAGTCTGTGTAAATGCAAGACAGCTTCAACACCTGCTCATGGACATCGCGCATTTACTTGCTCCTTTTCCAAAGGCACGTTCATTGCATCAGCATCTCTGTTCGCCGACTCTGTGGGAAACCACCTTCATTGACGATATCAACTGTTTCTACCGCCTGTTTCTGAACGCCTGTGTCAACAGGGCAGTGAGATTCCTCATACTTGCAAAGATGTTGCTTCATGTTCTCACTGCACTAATGCTTCTTTTCATATTCATGTCGATGGCCTAATTACTCCCTGCCCGGCATTTACTACACGATCAGTATCCGAAGACAACTCATCTCTCTTCTTGCTCCACTTGGACAAGTAGACATGGATAGGATACTTTACTGATCTATTTTTTCTTTTTCTTTCTTTTTCATGATCGCTTCACCGTCATCTCGATGTACAATAGCTGAAGTGTAGTCTGAACAAATGCATTCAATGAAATGCTTAACTTCATAGACATGTGACGTTCGATGAAATTATTGACGGTATTGGTAATATACATCATTGAGAGTTCTCTCTAGCTCTTTTATGTAGAATGTCACTTTACTAAAAATCCCCTGGAAATGCTAGAAGAAAACTGAACATCCACTCTCGAAACGCTATCGTTGAAGAGGTGGAACCTGAAATTGAGCACTTTTGGAGCATCCTCAAAATATGTTGATAGCTTCTAAGACTTGCGAATCTCTCGGGGAGAAATCAGAGTTTCGCATATGCAGCACCTCCATATGACTATTCGTCTACAACATCTGTCCATTTTCTTCCCGTCAACTTCTCGAATGCCTCTCTGTATTTCCCCGCGGTTTCTCTCACCACTTCATCCGGCATCCTCACCCCTTGCTTCCCCTTCAGACCCTCCTTAGTCAACCAGTCACGTAAGAATTGCTTGTCATAACTCTGCTGCTCCCGTCCCACTTCGTATTTATCCGCAGGCCAAAACCGACTAGAGTCGGGGGTCAAGACCTCATCCACAAGCACCACCTCGTCAGTCTCCTCGTCCAAGCCAAACTCAAATTTCGTATCCGCAATAATCAAACCCCTCTGGGCGGCATAATCCCTCGCCGTGGTATACAGCTGAATAGCAAGGTCTTGAATGCGCTGTGCGTATTTCGGACCCACAATGACAGCAGCTTCATCAGGGTGGATATTCTGATCGTTCTGTCCCGCCTCCGCCTTCGTCGATGGGGTATAGATTGCGCCTTGGGGAAAGGCTTCGGATTCCCGCAGGCCGGCCTTCATGGGGATTCCATGCACGGTCGAGGTGCGTTGGTATTCTTTCCATGCGGAGCCGGTGATGTAGCCGCGGACGATAGCTTCAATGGGGAAGATCTTGAGCTTTCTAACTTGCATGGAGCGGTTCTTGAGCAGGGGCACCTGGGAGGATGGTATCGAGGGCGGCAGAGAGAGGGTGAGGAAGTGGGTTTTCAGGTTGGGGATCTGGGCCGAGAGGACGGAGAACCAGTGGGCGGAGAGGAGGGTCAGGAGGACGCCCTTGGAGGGAACACCCTGTGGCAGGTTAGATGAGGTCAATGTCCAAAGAAGCCAGCAATTACATTATCCATGATCACATCGTAGGCTGAGATGCGATCCGAAGCCACAAACAGCAGGGTTTTGTCGTCAACCTCGTACAGATCCCGAACCTTGCCCTCGGCGATCTTGCGAAGCGTCGTGAGAGAGCTCGAGGTGAGCACGGTCTGCGTGTTGTCTGCCATTGCTCAATTGCAAGGGTAGGATCGCTGCTTGGACGATCAAGTGCGATTCTCGAATTCAAGTACAAGGACAAGTACTGCGCGCACTGTGACTCTATCGATAATTCGTCGGCGGGGCAGAAGAAAAAATCGACCCCACGTAGAAAGTTCTGCGTCTCGGCCAAACCCTGGCAGAAACAATGTCGAGCCAACCAAAGGCCGGTCTATCGAATAGCACAACGGAGTCCGTCGCTACGGCGTCCAGCTTTACAAGTCAAGACGAGGGGTCTGGGGTCGGAAAAGGATTCTTCTATGGCGGCAAGTGGCATAGCGGCATGAGGCGGGGCACACGGGAAACCCTGGATGGCGCACCCGCACCACCACGCAAGAGGTAGGTAGCCAGGTTATAAAATGTTGCGCAGAGCCAACCTCCTCTCCGTCTCTGTTCTTCTTATCTATCGTCGGCTTCAAAGTGACTCGGTGTGTTGTGTGTGTCGCATAGCTCCAGAGGCGCATCCTCGAAGACGGCATCATGGGCGTCCCCTCCACCCAGGCTAGCAATGCCATTATCTACCTCACCTACGGTGCATTCCTGTATGTTTAAGCGCCTCCGATCCCTCCAGATCGGCAAGCAGCTGCGATCTGCGCTGACCCTCCCATAGCGTGTTTGGTTGCTACATTGCGTGGAGATTGAGAAAGTCGACAAAGGTACGCTTCCACGCGTGACTTTCGAGGTTTAGACGGATGCTGATGGTGTACCAGGGAGAATACTTGGCCAGCAACAGGACTCAGACTGGTTAGAAACCCTCCCGCGTGCTGTCTGCCTTCGGCCGTCAAGCGGCTATTCAAGCAGCTTGCTATTGTCTTTTACCCCGGGGTTTTCCTGCTCTGATCAATGTTCGGGGGGTTTCATCAGACCCCCGGCGATGCAGGTGGGCCTTTAAAATAATGCTCGTGCTAACAAGTAATAGCAATTCCTCTGGCTCTAAACTTCATCGCGTCCGGTTAGTACATCAAAAGAATAGCATCTTACGAATCAAAGATGCGGCAACATAGCAATCGCGGACCCAGCAACGCTTAGCAGGATGGATGTTACTTGAAATAGGATGAGTTATGAAGAGGTTTGTATTAAGAGAGACACGGTTGGCTCTTCCTCGAATTCTTTCTACTCAAGGTAGTCTTCACTTCTTTGTGTGACTATTGAGACAGAAAGAGGCCGAGGAAGACCAACGCGGCTTCACTACGGGCGCTGAATCAAAGCAGTCTTTGAGGATCCAACTCCTGAGATTGCCTCGGGAGAGATCTTTGAATCCTGCTTAGATGAAGCTGAGACTGCACCGTAAATACTCGATCAAGTTAATGCTTGCGTGGGAAAGTGTTGCCGCTTTGAACGATTCCCCCCTTCCCTCATCCAGGATGTGATGGCTAACCTTGGATGTTTTGCTATGTCACAGCCCTTGGATCTGGTATACTGTTCTCATACCCCGAACTCGCTACCATCACGGGTGTTCAAGGGGTGGTTATCTATGCCATCACCTCAGCCGCCCCTCTCATGATCTTCGCCTACCTTGGACCTATCATCAGAGCCAAGTGTCCAGAAGGCTTTGTTCTGACCGAATGGACTAGACAGCGATATGGCTTAATTGCTGCGCTCTTTCTCAGCTTTTTGACACTGGTCACTATGTTCTTATACATGGTGGCTGAGCTCTCTGCTTTGCAGCAGATTATGAACACCCTGACCGGGATGGACGGCCTCCCAATGGTCATAGTGGAATGCGTTGTTACAACTATATATACGTGTAAGTGTCCATGGAAATGATCAGGCGGTATTTTAACTAATATATTGAAAGCTCTGGGAGGATTCAAGATTTCGTTTATTACGGATAACATACAGGGTGCTATGGTCATTGCACTTAGTGAGTATCCTAGGAACAGGCTCCTTATGTGGTTCGATTGCTAACTTCCAACAGTCATTATTGCCACTATCACTGTAGGCGTAGAGACAAAGATTGACAGAAGCTTGATTGATTCGTCCGGCCTGACAAAGGCCAGTCTCTTAGGATGGCAACTCCTCTATATCCTTCCTGTTTCGGTTCTGACCAACGATTTCTTCTTGTCCAATTTCTGGATTCGAACCTTCGCCTCGAAAACCGACAGAGATCTGTGGATTGGCGTATCAATTGCTGCGCTCGTAACACTCATCATCCTGACCCTTGTGGGATCGACTGGTTTGATCGCTACCTGGTCAGGGGCCTTTGACCCCAACAATCCTGACCAGGACGGTAGCGTTGCCTTCTTCTACCTTCTCGAACAATTACCCACGTGGACCATAGGCATTGTGCTCGTCATGGTGGTCTCTCTCAGCACTGCTGCTTTCGACAGTTTCCAATCTGCAATGGTCTCGACCGCATCCAACGATATCTTCCGCAACAAGCTCAACATCTGGTGGGTACGTGGGGGCGTTGTGTTAATCATCTTCCCAGTTGTGGTCCTAGCCCTCAAGGCCCCTTCGATTCTCCAAATCTACTTGATATCTGACCTGGTATCCGCTTCCGTTATCCCCGTCCTGGTGCTTGGTCTCAGTGACTATTTCTACTTCTGGCGAGGTTTTGAAGTCGTTGTAGGTGGATTGGGCGGAGTCCTCACGGTCTTTATCTTTGGCACGATTTACTACGGCAACGCTCTTGAAGGCGCTCAGCTTATCTTGTTGGAGCAGGGTCTCTACGGAAATGACTGGAGCGCATTTGGGGCTTTTGTTTCCGCACCCGTAGGAGGTATACTTTGGGGCTTTGGGGCACTCGCTGTAAGGCTTTCGTACCAGTATATCGAGGCGAAAGTCAAGGGTAAGCGATTCGATGCTCTGGACCGTCCGGTGTATCTCGACACTCAAGTCGAGGGTGCAGCAGAATATGATGGGATCGATGACATTCGCAACGATGATGATCGTCAAGAGGGTGGTGTCGTTACTGTTGTTCACACGGGAACGGGGAAGTTTTTCTGACCTGGTCCGTAATATCTAATCAGGAGGATGCCATTTCAAGCAAAGTCTAAAGTCAGGGGACTGCCAAGTATCGTCGACAGTTTGGCTAAGGGATAGGACGACGACTTTGTGGAGGCAATCCAATTGTTTAGGTTGCTTTTTGTGCGGTATATTTCCTACATATAATATACAGATTACTTCCTTTTCGCAGTATATCTAGGTATACAGCTTCGTCAGGATACAATTTGACCAACAAATCCTGTTGCATCAAGCTTAAGCCTCCAGAGCATTCTTCTGCCATTGCACGATATCCTCAAATTTTGTCTCCTCCGTCGTTCCCCAGACTTGCCAGTCATCCGCCTTCCATTTCCAGTACTTCTTCTGCACCACCACATACTCCACCACATCCTTCTCCTTCCCCGTTCCTTTCACAGGGGCCCCGCTTGGCCCGTATCTAGTCAATTTCTGCCGACTAGATATCCGTACCACAGCCTGTCTGATGGCAGCACCCTCAATAGGTAATCTCGCAGCTCTGTGGCTAACCACCTGTGCCCTCTTGTTATATTTGACCAACTCCCAGACCACCTTCTCACCCCTAGCCCGGTTCCCGATCCGTGCCCTGAAGGAATCGTATACGCCGTCCGTACATATCTTCCGCAGCGTCTTGACGTCTCCTTCCGCAAAGGCGGTATACATCTCTCTATGCAGGGCGATGGCCGTAGGGGCGATCTGACTCCGGTGGATCTTGACCAAGCGGTTAAACCAACGGGCCTCCTTCGGTGACGTCCACTTCAAGATCAGGATGGAAAGAGCATCTCGTAGGTGGAACTTCACGCGCGACCATTGTAATGATAGGAACGGACGGGGCGAGTGGAAGAGTGAAGGGCGATTGCTGCCGGTGGGAGGCACGAAGGTCGCTGCCGGGTTGTCTGTCAGCTACCGCCCGGAAGGTGCTCTGCAGGGCGAGATGCTGCGACATACATACCTTCCAAGATACCGATATCTGAAGGAATAGCCATCATCTCTCTAGAGGCAATCCGCATGCTGCGTTCTGGAGGCTGCGCGGGTCGAGCATAGGCGGGAGGGCGATTGAGGTCCCATCGCGGCGCAACGTGGGAGAAGCAGCGCCGTTCGAGGGGTGAGGAGAGCCCCACGGCTGACAGGAGGGGCCGACGCAGAGATTGAGCCATGGGGCCGTTGACAATGGGCGGCATTTTCGAGGGGATGAAGATGGGATCTCTGAAGCTTTTTTCTTTTTTTGGCGATGCTCGGTTGTTCCGAGGCCTGCCAGCTCCGGCCACGATCTGGACGGACGAGGCTTCAACCCACGGGTAGTAACGCGATTAGCCTTTATCAATTTAAACTTCAAATAATATTCCAATCATAGTTTCCTGCTCTCTCTCTCTTCGAATGCGGTGCTAAAACCTGTCTGGTTTACCCTGGTTGTCGGGGGTTGCGCCTGGCCATTAATCGGAATCCGGGGTACTGTACCTGTTCGACATTCGTTCTAACTTCGACCGTCGACCTCCCTCCCACCTTCCACCGCCCATCTTCTTATATATGTGTACATATATATGACCGCTGCCTCCTCTCCTCTCCAACTCTCTCTCCATCTTCCCACTCTTCAAATCCCCAGAGTGCAATGCGGCAGCATATGCCGTAACCGTGCTCCCCCCTGGCTTCCCAACGCCAACTGCTTCGAAATACGCCCACCTCGTCCTCCACCACCGCCCCTCCTCCACCGTCCTACACGACGACTCTCGCCGCCTCCTCTCCTCCAGACAACCCCCCCGCAGCCTCCGATGCCAGGACCTCAGTGCTGCACCCGCGCGTGGCCGTGCTGCTCGGCGTCGAGAAGCGCTGGCACATCCCCCTCCTCTTCTGCCGCGCCCTGAGTACCGCCCCCGCTGCGTGGTGGGGTCTCCGCTGTGTGCTCACGTTCCTGGATGAGCTGCTCATGGGGGAGAATCCTGTTATGGCTGCGACGCCGTGGGGTGTGGAGCGGCGCTTTCGCGTCACCGAGGTGTTTCTGGCTGTGCTCTGGGTATGGAACTTGTCTCCTTGGAAAGCCGCTGGACGGCTGCCCCTTTACCTGCCAACCCTCCCTCTGAGAATCTTGAGGGTTGACCTTTTACTCTTTTGGATGTGTGCTAATTCTGGGAAAGTGTTGTGCAAGCGCCTATCTATCTTTCTTCTTCACGGACTGCCTAATGTCTCGTTGGTGAGCTACCCATTTACCACCCCTCGCAGTCATATAGAAGCTGCCAAGAGACATTCCTGCTAATTGACTCTGCAGGCTTTTAAATTATACTCCTCAGGGTAAGCCCTCCAAATATCCTGTGCTGTACAGGCAGCTCTTCTAACCTTTCGATCGAAAAGCAACTCTGGTCCGTCTCCTCACTATCAACGCTATAAATGCCTATATAACGTCATGGGTCCTATATCTCTCTGGCGGCTCTGAAGATCCTCGTCTTCTGCTGCCCGCCTGGATCAGTATTGCTAGTGTGCGTACCGCCTTTCCCTTCCTCCTATTCTTTATCATATGCTTTGTCTTACCTTCCCTATTCTTACTGAGATACGAGACAGACCCTCACCTTCCTGTACCACGTAACGCACCCACGCCTTGCTATTCGCAAGGAAACCTCCTTGTCGATTTCCATCTTCTCTATTGCCAGTTTCATCAGCATGTTTAGTTTGCTTTTACAGTTGCATCTGACGAGGGAAGATGATCCCGCTGTACCCTTCTTTTCGATTGCTAAACAGAGCTGGGCTTGGTTCAAGATTGGGGTCAGGATGATTGGGCGAGTTGGGAGGGAATTGTAGTAACCGTCAACGATGCCAAGCTGCTTCGAACAGAACGGATAATCATTATGGAGATGCATGGATTAGCTGTGTAATGATATATCAATTGCCGGAATTGTGCTACGCCTCCAGTCCTTCAAGGAGTGCCCGGGCGAGCAGTGCCCTCTGCTGATACACATGTTTTCTGCAGGGAACAAATAAAGAGCAAATACGAATGTAATAGCAAAGCAAAAACAACCATTCCTTGAAGACCATCCCATGCCATCGTTGCGTTCTATGAAAGAATGCGGGTATCATCGGAGAACGCCCCATATCGAACCGTGCCGTAATAACGATCACATCGACCCAGCCACCAGACGAGGAGGCGAGGTGAGCAAGAAGCTGAAAGAGAGAATTTGTGGTATGCAAACATACTTCTGTCGAACCTCACTCGGGATGGTGACTGGTGGGGCGGGACTCGATGGGTTTAGAAACCATGGACCTGTGCGGAAGTAAAGGATTAGTCGTTGCACGCTTGTATTGAAGACATGGTTGATTCTTACCTTGATGGTCTTGGCATCAAGTTCCAAACCCTCCTTCTTATCGGTGAGGAACTCCTGAACATCCTTGCGCTGATCTCCCTGAAGCTGAATCACCTCCCCCATCTCAGTATCGACGACGATGGTGCCATTGCAAGCTAGGAATTCAGTTAGTGGTTGATAAAATTACCGGGCTAACGGAAGGGGGACAGTACCGAATTTCTTCTTGATGACCTTGAGGATTTTCTTTTGGTCAAACTTCTTAGGAAGACCTTGAACAGTAGTTAGGGTCTTACGACCATTGCGTTCTATTGTTTTGATGTCAGTATTCTCCTTATCAGTCGTGGCGTCATACAAACGCCTAGTAGAACCTTCGAGAAGGATCGCCAACAGGAGGGGTAACAACTTACGCTGAATACGGATGTGTATGTAATTCTGCGACTGCTTGGTCTCTCCTGTATCCTCGTCGGCTTCGGCGAAGGGGTCTGCAATACGGAGGAATGTTAGCCAGGTATGTGACACGAAAGGGCGGAGCGAATCGATGAAGCCCTGTGCTCAGAGCCGAGGCTACAAAGCCCGCGATATGCGTCGGTTCTCCGCGATAACAAAGGGTTACGAACCAAAGGTTTTTAAGTTCTGTTGTCAAAGAGATGTTAGCAGTGGCGCTGCGATGATATGACTTGGATGAGGTGCTAAGGGAAGGAGGCTTTGCATGACTAGAGATGGGACGAGGCTCCAGGTCCATCATGTTCCATCATATCACGACCGCACTCTCATGTGGCAGGAAGACAGTGCATACCTCGATTGACATTAACGGTATTCGTGGATCTTCTGGCTGGTGGTGTTGGTATTGAGGGATGTCAGGTGCGTAGGTGGCGCGGGGGAACTTTGTGGGCTTTTGTGTCAAGAGGAGGTGAGTTGGTGTAGAGTGGAGTGGAGTGGATCTGGTTGCAAAACGTAAACCGAAGAGGTTGAGAGTGTTGGTGGTTTTGCGGTGGGTAGACAATGAGTTGTAGAGTTGTTGGTGACTTGAAGGGGTCGTTGATGTCGATGGAGGGGAAGGATTCGAAGGGCGAGGTGGGGAGGGCTAGTTATGTAAGCGAGCTAGGGCCTTAGTGCCTTGGTGCCTGATTGCCTTGGTGCCTTGGTGCCTTGAAACAAAGATAGGTGGCGAACCTATCAGGCGGAGGGGGCATAGAAATCTCCGACCTGATTGGGCACGCGACTGATGGCAGGAACCACGGTTGGTCACATTTGTGGCGGGAAAAGGGTCTGCCGCTGGGGCCCAAATATACAGTACAATACAGCGTGGTATCAATTATCAAATCCTGTCCATAGTAGGTACGTGTAGATTCTTCTCTGGGTATCTCTCCCTCCTTATTATTACTATACATTGACCGGTCAATCCAAACGCTATCAATACAAAACGCCCTACGCAGAGGATGGTGCCGCCGCCGGTGCTCCGGTGCCTGTGCCCTGGCCGGGAACTGGAGGAGGTGGGAGGAAGACGGAAAGATATGTCTGCCGGGTGTAATCAGCCGGGGAAGGTTATGTGAGATCAGCAAGCGGGCGCAACTTACAATGACGAGTGCCATGACTGCAAATTCTCAGGTCAGCATCCAGATCAAAGTAGAGAGTAGAGATAGATAGATGCCAATCGGACAGGCGTAGCACTCACAGGACATTCCGACAGATAAATAAGCTGGTTGGCTTGTAACCTTCCTTGTCTCGGCACTCTCACCCAGCCACTTCTGGATTGCAAATACGACGGACGCCCTGCCAGTAATCAGAATCTCCAGCGTTCCAGCTGCGGCGCTTCAACATACCAGCCAACGTACTTGTTCCGCGTAAACATGGCGGCCATTGGTAAAGTGCTGATCATCGTGCCGCTCATGTCGCTCGTGTCCTCCTTCGCAACGGGCATCTGGTAGGGGATGACTTGCAGGAATGGTTAGCACATTGCGGGGTCGCAAGAACACATTCATCTGGCCGACAATGTACTTACTGAGGTCAGGCCTGCGCATATCCTTCTTTGTCGCCATGGTTGCTGCTGCGCTGAAAGCAGTGAACGGAGGGAGGGTAGGGAGAATTGTTGTTCCAACAGGGCAGGGCTGAGCGAGGCGGGAGGAAGCTGCTTTCGGCCGGGCTGAGCTGGGATTAGTCAGCAGGCGCGTAGAGAGAGTCGCGGGAAGTACCTATGTACCTATGTACCTTAGGATCGGGGAGGGGACAATCAGTTGCTCGATCGGGGGGGGATCAGATCTATCGATTCGACTTGTCCTGCTGTCGGCAGAGTATACCCAAGGTACATTACCTTATGCACAGGATGGAATGGGATACGTGTGACTGCGCAGCGTGCCCTGCGTGGTCTGTCGTTTACGTAGTATCTGTCTATCTGTCTATCTGTCTATCAGAGTACCGCCAGTGGTGACGACGAATCATCGGAATAGTTCGTCGAGAGCGACGGGCGGGAAGTACTGGGTACTTACGATTCCTAGCAACACCTACGGGACGAGCAGGTACCTAATACCTCATGCACGATACCTCGACGCTGTCCGGGATGCTACAGCGGCACCTACCGGGGGCCCACCACCCGAGACACGCACCGAGGAATCAGAGGAAACAGATCAGACACCGAGCTTTCATAATCCATTGTTCTGCACACGCTTCAAGACCCGCACAAATGCACAATTCTTCGTTTATCAACAAATTATGAAGACCGCAGGCATGCATTACTACTGCCGTATCCAGCATGATACCGCATCGGGTTAATCCAGCCTCTGCGCGCCTTTCCCCTTTCGCCCGCTTCTACACAATCGACTGGGGGTGGATCTTGTCTGGCTCTCGCTCCTGGCTTCTGGCTCCGGCGCTGCTCTGGCTCTCTCTGCCTGCCCGCTTTTAGCTCCTCGACACGTCCGACACCACCCACTCTACTACTCGGCTTCCGTCTTCAACATCTTCACTAACTACATCTCCCATCTCCTGTCTCCTTATCTCTTTTCTGTCTCTGCACCCGTATCGCCATCTTTGACATTCATATCTTTCCTTCGCCTGTGCCGGCCCTCGGGAGAATGGCTCGATCATGACCGCAAGACCCGATTTGGGCCCACGGCAGCCCCAGAGATCGTCGAGTGCCAGCATCGCTCAGAGACCTCCGCAGCCGGGCAGGGCGCTGTCCCAGCAGTTCGCGCCTTCGTCCTCGGCCAGGAGGGTTGAGCAGGCCGTCGTGGACTTGACTTTCGATGCGGCTGACGCTGCGCTGGGGCGACCTGCCATTGCCCCGAAGAATGGCGGCTCGCCCCTCAAAGTGGACATGACAAAGGATGCGAAGGCGTCGACTGCGGTCGACCCTCTGAAGCCAGCGGCCGAGGCCACTCCTTCCTGGCGACCCTCCCTCCCTCCGCGTGGCCGACCGCTACTGCACTTTGATCTCCCGAGCACGAACAGCCCAAACTCGCGCGCGGCGGAAGACGGGGCCCAGCCAGGCGTCACAATCAAACCGATGCCTCTTCCTGTGCGACCGGGACGGAACGCCCCGTCTTCTTTCGACAAGGCGCGCATTGCCTCCAGAACCCCTCCGAAGAAAGATGCTCGGCCGAAACCCTACACGCTGGAGGTTCCAACCGCCGCGCCTCACTATCCCCCCAATGGTATGTTAAGCCATCTGCTGCTCGAATCACAACTTACTGACTCCGGAAGGCCACGCCGACTTCTTTCCCTGGACGGGGAAGCACCCTGAAGACCGTTTCACCGAGGCTACAATCCGGCAGGGCTTCTTCGACAAGGCACAGATGACGCAGAATGAGACAGGCTCTGCTAAAGCGTCCATCCTGCCCCCTCTCAAACATAAGAGCGGGCTCCAAACCTTGTCATCCCTGTTCACCAGCGTCCTTGCCCAACGGAGAGCTCATGGCCAGATCACCTCGAGCTCGACGTTCAAGCCGCCCCCGCGGGTTACGGTGACGGATACAAAGCGGGAGATGTGGTTGAAGGACCTGGCAAACCCAGCAATCTCGTTACGGCGCCTCAGCCGGTCAATTCCTCACGGTATTCGAGGAAAGGTATTGCTGGACCAGTCGCTCAGCAAAAATATACCGCTCGAAAGGGCTGTTTGGTTAGCTAAATGTGTCGGCGCGAATGAGTTGAGGTCTTTCAGGAGGAAGGGCGCCAATGGCCTTCCCATGGGCGGGGAAGGAAAGTGGATCCGAGATTTCACGGTTTGTGTAGAGCAGTTTGTCGAGAGTGCTGTAGGATCCTGTGGGGAGAAAGATTTTAGAAGCCGGGTAAACTATGTGTAGGTTATTCGGGGGAACCCCTTCCAGCGTACGTAACTGATCAGTCTTGCAGTATCCGTTTATCTGCCCATTTTCACGCAGAGCACTTACTAGATCGCGACCATTATTTGGATTGGCTGGTATCATCCTTGGAGAACAGTCAACAAGCGAAACTGCCTATGTGGCTATTGATAACTCAGATCTACTGGAAGGATATCTTACATTATCGCAAATTCGGTCGTCGTCTATCAACGGCTTTGTTAAATCACTGGGCAGCCGTACGTCTCTCCCCATTTCACCTTGCCTCGATCTTCCCTTTTTTCCGTATCAAGACTTGTGCTAATAAGTTTTTGAAGACTATGGTCCATCCTGACCGTGATATATTGGTTCCCCTTTCTGACCGGCTAGAACTGGCATTGAAGGAACTCATGGAATCGCATCCGGAGAGCTTTGTTTCCTCGATAGGCTGGACAAAACACAGGACTCTCATCCAGACTAGTCTGGCACCGGATGATGCGCGCTTCGCAGCATTATTTGCTTCGATTGATCGACGAAATAGTCGTCTTGCTGCTCCGACTGCTAAAAAGGAGCCTAGCCCTCGAAAGTGTCTAATTCAGCTTCTTGATACGACTCTCGAGAAGCCGTTCACGAGTGAGCTACTCGAGCAATGTTGGCAGGTAGATGACGACAAAGACATACTTGTCCAGGCTGTTTTAGAATGGGCCACATCGTTCTATCGACCAGGAACTGCCAAGATTTATGTCGCTGTACGTCTACTTAGACATTGGACTAGGTCTGGCGTTGATGTCACCCAAGGCATTCTTAGCTTCCTTGACTCTAAAGCATGTGAAAGAGGACGCAACAAACCTGCACTCTACCATCTGGTCTGCGAACTAGCACGCTCAGAGCATTTTTCGACCCCTATGTACCTTCAGTGGGTGATAGCCCGAGGTGGTCTTTATGATGCAGCAGACGTCGCTCGGGGCGGTCCCTGTGCAACACGCCTTCTGGCCGAGCTGCCTGTCCATAATTTCACAGAAAGCATGGACACCCTCCGGAGGACTTTACTTAGTCGTGCAGACTTTTCGGTTGATGATGAAGAGGAACAAATCAGAGCATATATGGCATTTTTGGCCAAATGTCTCCCAGGTATGCAGGCAAATGTGGATCTCGAATCCGATCCGGACGTCGCCATTGCCGATGATAAGATCGGGTTTTCGCCAGAGCTGAGTCGTGGGAGCAAGTCGGAGGTTGGGCTGTGGCTCAGGCAAAAAGTCAGACTACAAATGCTTCAACCCACCATCCCTCCATTGGACGACTGGGACGATTCGCCAATGAAGGGGGGAACATCTGCAATCACCTTATCGGATTTTAACATTGTGCGGCAGTCACTCGAGCATATGGAGGATTTTTCCATCCTTGCCGATGTGTTGAAGATGGTATCAAGCTCCAATGACGCGGAAGTCCTGGCGTCTTGCGCCGACACAATCAACTTGCACCTCGACTCCTTCGCGGCCATTGGTGCTCTGAAGAGTCTTTTTGAAATCCTCACAGGTCGTCTACGATCTTTGACAGAGGATGATTCATTTCCGAGGGTGCTCTTGGTATCTTTATCAGAACTTGCTGCTAGAATTCCCGAACAGAATGATGTTGCGCGGCAGCTTGCTCAGGAGCTTTCCCGCAGTGATCGAAAGACTGCCGCCGATGCCTGCTCGCCAGTCTCCGATCACATGGCAGGTGTCACGCAAAGTGCCGAATCCGACTTCACCGATGAAATGGAGAAAGTGCTAGGCAGTGGGAATAACATGGACCAAGCAACCCTAGAGCGACTCTTCCAGCGGATTGCAATCCGTTTGGAAGGATCATGGGAGAAATCACAGGAACAATATCGAAGCTGCGGATTGCTATTCACGAGACTCAGAACTTTCGACGCACAACGCTTCGATGTCCTTATGGCTGCTTGGGTGAACCGCGTCCTCCAGATGGAATCCCGTCCGAGCATGATTCAAGTCTTCGGGCCGCTAATCAGCTTTGGGTGTCTCGCTCTTCAAGATGTCGTTAGTAACTGCGTATCTGTGATTGAAAATGAGATGGCACTACATAATTCAATACCCTCGAAAGTCGCTGAGGAAGTGCTGGCTCTACTTATCGCTCCTTCATCTATTCCTGAGACAATGTCCGACGAGGAGGCATATCGTCTGCGTGTCAAGCAGGCTAATATGCAAAGGGACCATTCTCTTGACATCTTATCCGTTATCCGCCGGTCTTTTCTAGATGCGCTGGATTCCAACCAGGTTCAACCTGGGGCCGCTCCTGCCCAGGTTGAAACTCTGCTCGGCCGGATATATGGGTTCCTTCAGAGACTTGTCCTCGTTGACACTGATTCGATAATCCAGAGGTTGATAGTCCCGCTACTTTCAAGTGCTAGTATGGGAGCCGCAGCTACAGTATCTGCAATCGTGGATGGGCTCTTAACAGATGGGAAGCGCAATGCGGATACCCCTATTCCCATCGATGTAGTCGTTAGCTTGGCGGATTGCCTCACACTGCCCTTCTGCCAAGTGAAACTTGCATCGATATTTATCCAAGATAAATCTAGTCCTACGACTGTGGATGAGAGCGACTCGGAATGTCTTCAGGCATTTGATAATGCGATTGGATCCGCCGTCACGGCAGGAAATACGGCATGGGCTTATCTTATACCATCACTTGACATATCAATTGTCCGGCACCTTCGAAAACGAGCCGAAACGGAATTCATCTCGATCTGTCCATCTTTGAAAACGGCCTCTACCGAGGATATTCCAACAATGCGCAGCCGTATACAACAGGCAAACAATCTTCTATATATAGTGGATGCGACAACATCCAGCCTTTCTGTTCCCACGTCCGCCACCTCTCTGGCTCCTGAGATCGTCACAGTACTAAACAACATGTGGCTTCTCCTGTGCGGCACGCAGATCCAAGTCCCTGAAATGAAAGAACTCATGATCACGGAATGGCTTCCCCTCCTCTTATCCTTCACCACCATTCACACTTCGGCTTTTGAGGAGACTAAGGCTGGGCATGAAGACAGATCCAAAGCTTTACTTGCCCTCGCCGCCATCATGCTCGAATTGCAGGCTCTGGACAACAGTACGGGAATCATAAACACGACTACACAGGATACTTTTGACATTGCGCTCCATTTGGTTGATGCATTGCCGGACGATATGCGACAGCAGTGTATTCGTAGTCTGCGAGATACGATATCTAATCGTCAAGTCTCATACCTTTTCAGTATTCCGACAGATCCTTCCGGGTGGTTGGTTTTGAGCCAGAAGGAAAGAATCGGTGGTAGCGGAGGAGCCGAGGGCAGAGGGATCGATATAGAGAAGGAGAAACTGGCTCCTTTCCCATTAAGGAGGTGGGAAATGTTGGGCGAGCCAACGCCAAACGTGGGAGAGAATGACACGAGCTTGAGCCTGACACTATTTGACGCGAGAAGGTATTGACCTTGCTCATGTTCAAGTCTTGATTATACCAAATAGACGACGATGGTGTCTGTATTTGAGGTGCTGCCTACTGGATAGCGCGGCAGTTATGGTCGACGGGGCTATGAGTCTATGGATAAGATCCCACTGTATCTATTACGAAGATATGATCTAAGAACGAATCTTAATTCAGTTATGCATCTTGACGCAGTATGTACCCTTCTCAAATAGCTGTGCAAGATCTGGTCAATCAATTACTGTATTTGTAAAGTGGCTTTCTTTCAGCTCGTGCTGACGGACTCGTGACCCCGCTATCGTCCTCGAGTGCTTCCTATCATTGGCCTGGAGCTTCCAACATCGGCACCTCAGCTCACATCGCCAGCCTCTCTTTTATGTATATAAGATTCAGGGTTTGTTTTGTTCTCCAATCCATCTAGCGGTTCATCTTCTGAAGACAGCCACGACAATTGCCCCGACCTCAAATTACCCGCTCTTTCGCGCTACCTAGACAGGATCATAGCACAGCTCAACCTTGGGCACGCGGCTAGGTCAATGGTTGACATGGTAGGGTCTAAGACTCAAGAATACCAGGGGACCGAAATGGAAACCAGAACACGAGAAAAGGGGAATTTCCTCGATATCGAAGCCAAGCTCCCGGATATTAAATTGAACATAGCTCCCGACCATCGTTCATCCAAGGTTACAGATCTCCTTTCCTACTTGGGAAGCCACAATCCCCTACCTAAGGAGGTTACTGGGGACGACACAGTATGGCTACTTGATAACACCGCGTACAGATCTGGTAGTACGGACCAGTGGCAGGCCGAGTTCATTGCGGCTGTCTTTGACCAGAATAGTGGCGTTGAAGTCAGCAAGGTGGTAGCTGATATAGCTGAGAAGGTTGGTATCGGCAAAGGTGATGCTGCAGAAGCTACAATCCAAGAGAGGTTGATCCCTTTCGTGCAAGCCATCTTGCCGGGACGTAAAGTCAAGGTCAATTTTGCGCAGAAGGAAGAGATTGATCTCGGTCCGGGTGGCAGAAATGCTATCTCGAGTGATACCAGAGTACTCCCACAATACCGTGATGGGGATATTGTGTCCAGTGTCGCCCAGGTACCTTCCGGGACAAATGGAGAGTTGAACATGCAGACTGTATACTCTGAGCCTTATGGCTGGGGGGTCATATCCGGTATGAGTTTCGAGCCCCTCCTAGTAGATTTCCGCATCCTGACATTACATTACTACAGACATTGATGATTCAATCAAAATCACCCAGACCAGCGATCCTATTGGGATCCTGCGTTCGACATTTGTATCACCACCTACGCCCATTACGGGGATGCCTGAGCTCTACGCCTACATCCAGAAAGTCATAACTCCATCCGCACCATTCTTCTACCTCTCCGCCTCCCCTTATAACCTGTACCCCTTCTTACGGCGCTTCCTGAAGCAGTTCTACCCCCATGGCACGGTGATTCTACGGGATGCAAGCTGGATGAATCTCTCTGGCCTCTTGTCGAATCTCACTCTCGGGACCCAGGCGTACAAAGTCGATCGGATGAATAAAATAAACTCCTGGCTACCGCATCGCAAGATGATCTGCGTTGGCGACTCAACCCAGTCGGACCCGGAGGCATACGGCGAGATCTATCGGAAATACCCAGGCTGGGTACGGTTGATCTTCATCCGGAAAGTAACGGATATCGCAGCGATTGGCATTGAAGAGAAGAACGAGCCTGCGCGCTTTGAAAAGGCTTTCGAAGGAGTCCCGTCAGACGTCTGGCATGTTTTTGAAAAGCCGGAGGAGTGCTACCAGATCATCGCTGATGCTGTAGGGAGGGATCCTTGAAGGGATCATGCAGAGCTTCTTGAAGATTAGAGTGTTTCGAGTTCATCGGATCTTTCATGCACTGGTATGAAAGTGTCAGAAGTGGGGGGGCGCCGCGGCGCAGGCACGTGTGAGCACCGTACGGAGTACTCGTACAGTGTCTTGAGAATTGAAAAGTTGAATTTGTGTGAGATGTCTTGGGCTGTCAGCACAGAGGGTTACTTTGTAACCACTGTAAGACCAGCAGCGTCTGGCCGGTGACATTCCCTTTGCTTCACAGGCTGGTATGCTTTGCTGCGTTCTAATGATAAGTGAACAGCGAAGCTTGGCTCTGTTGAGATGGTAATGGATATTCAGCACACATTGGCTATGCAATATAAGTTGATCTGGGAGTATAAGTGCTTCTAGTTCTTCAAAGGTCCATATATATAAGAAATAAAAATAAAAATAAAAATTCGTATTTACACATTTCGAGGCGGTACCTTATAATGGATGCTTACCTTACCTTGCTCAGGAATTCCCAGCTGCGACGCCTAACGCCAACGCCAACGCCAACGCCGGTGGTTTGGGCCCGACAACCGACCGCATCGCATCGCATAGGCATCGCAGCTCCAGGAGACATTAATACCTCCTCCTCTGTGAAGTGGTGACGATCAACCACAGTCGCCACCCACCAGACCAGCAGAAGGGCACAGCTTCTTGCGCTCAAGAGCTCAAGATGGATGAAGACAACAGCAACCCCGATCGATTGCTGTCCGAGCCGTCGGACTTTCCAACTCAACCGCATGACGGAACTGGCAACATGTCTTCAGGAGCTCCCGGCGACGACGCATCTGTCACCAATGGCGACGCTGCTCCCTCTGCCCCAGCAGCGCCCCCGCCTGCTCAGGTAGACCCGAATGCCAAGATCGTACATGATGTTGTCAATTCAGAAGTGAGGGCAACCTCGAGGCATACGACTTCAATTCGAAGCTAATTGGTATCTGGCAATTCTAGATCGGAGTCACGACCCTTCTTACTCGTCTCAAGCAGAGCATAGCATCGGCGAAGGTTGGCAGACAATTCCCTCTCTCTAGCGACCGGCAACTGACTGCGCCCATAGGAATTTGCGCTGTTTCTCAAGAGACGATCCACGTTGGAGGAGGAGCATTCCAATGGGCTCAAGAAGCTCTGCAGAGTGACAGCCGAGAGCATTCGAAAGCCAGAGCATCGGCATGGCTCGCTCCTACACGCATACGAAGAAGTAACGATGATACACGAGCGGATGGCAGATAATGGGGCGCAATTCGCCATGTCTCTACAGAAGATGCAAGAAGATCTCCTCGAGATGGTAGGGAACATAGAACGGAGTCGGAAACATTGGAAGGCTACGGGATTGGCGGCTGAGCAGCGCGTGGCCGACACAGAAGCCGCCATGAAGAAGTCGAAAGCCAAATACGATGCGCTTGCGGAGGACTACGACAGAGCCAGGACGGGAGACCGTCAGTCCGGCAAGATCTTTGGGATCAAGGGCCCGAAATTCGCCGCACAGCATGAGGAGGATCTTCTGAAGAAGGTCCAGGCTGCAGATGCGGACTATGCCTCGAAGGTTCAGACCGCACAAAACCAGCGCGCAGAGCTGTGGTCGAAGCTGAGGCCCGAGACTGTAAGCGCATTACAAGACCTGATCAAAGAGTGTGATTCTGCATTGACGCTGCAGATGCAGAAGTTTGGTAAGCTCTGTACAGCACGGGTCAATTATTACTACTAATTCAATTTCTAGCATCATTTAATGAAAAGCTCTTGTTGAGCAACGGTCTGAATATCAGCCCTCTGAAAGGGAACGCGCAGGGAAACCAGACTCGAAGTCTTCGAGAGGCCGTACATTCAATAGATAATCCGAAAGATCTCAGCAACTATATTGTCAGTTATGAGAAGAGGGTACCTCCCCGAGCTTCAGAGATCAGATATGAGCGCAATCCGGTAAGCTGCGTGAACAATCCCGTGGAGTATGGTAAATATGGCTGACATCGAGTTCAGGTGCTGAACCCCACGCAGCCACCCATTTCCGCTGCCCCGCCCCAACGGCAATCAGATCCTCCGGCGTCATTTTCGTCTCGTCAGGGTCCCCCGCCATCTTTTGGGACTACACCGTCTCCACAGCAGACGCACGCGAGTCAGTCGTTCAATAGCCAGGGTCCTCCACCCGCTTCGCAACATCACGAAAGAAGCTTCAGTAGTCAAGGCCAGCCGTTGCAACAATATAACAGTGGATCGATGGGGTCGATGGGATCAACGGCGAAAGAACCTCCTTCACATGGCTCGTATAATACCGGTTCCATTACTTCCAGCAGTCCACCACAGATCTCATCGCTCCCCTTCCAGACCTCCCCGACCCTTCAGCCATCTTTCCCTCAGCAACAGGTTGCGCCCCCGACACATTCGCAACCTCCTGCGACATCAAATGGAGTAGGCTATCTGCCTCCTCCTTTGAAGCCTGTATTTGGGATTAGCCTAGATCAACTGTTCGAAAGGGATAGCTCCGCAGTTCCCATGGTCGTTTACCAATGTATCCAAGCTGTAGACCTATTCGGATTAGAAGTTGAAGGCATCTACCGCTTGTCCGGTACTGCATCCCACATCACTAAGATCAGGGCCATGTTCGACAACGGTAAGTTGCACGAGTACCATCCTCTAGTACTGCACGCTAATCATCCTCAGATGCATCACAAGTAGATTTTCGCAACCCGGAGAATTTCTTTCACGACGTGAATAGCGTTGCTGGACTTCTCAAGCAGTTCTTCCGCGAGCTCCCTGATCCCCTCATGACCAGGGAGCACTACGCTGGTTTCATTGAAGCTGCAAGTTCGTCTCACCAACTTCCCATTTGGAGATCCCACCCTAACCTTCGCTTTCTAGAAAATGAAGATGACATAGTCCGACGTGATTCCCTCCACGCAATCATTAACAGTCTTCCCGATCCAAACTATGCGACGTTGCGTGCCCTCACACTCCACCTAAACCGTGTCCAGGAGAACTCGGCCGCAAACCGAATGAATGCAGCTAACCTGGCCATAGTCTTTGGACCAACGCTGATGGGCGCGAGCACCGGTCCTAATATCCAAGATGCGGGGTGGCAGGTTCGGGTTATTGAGACCATCCTGAATAACACCTACCAGATATTTGATGATGACTGAGGGAACCATAAGCGTGCGATGTTGGCGAGCAGATTCTTAATTCTTCGAACGAGATGAACGGGTAGGGAGGGGGGCGGGGTGGTAATCAGTTCCATAGGGGCCTATGTTTACTGTAAAATATCGTAAGATTCGAACCATGATAAGCGACTACCTTTTGAAATTGAAACTTTTATAAACGTCATTTTCCATGCTTTCTGTCCAGGACGTTTAGTGTTATAAGTTAATCTTCATCTTCTTACACAGAGATCTGTTCTGATGACCCATTTCTCTCCTGATAAAACTTCCCTCCCTTCATGCTATCAAGTTATCAGTAAGACGGCCAAGGGTTTGGTTGTACTGAAGACTTACCAACATGCAGTCATTACCATGCTTATGTAGAAGTAGCATTCCAGTCTCGAGGCTGACCACAATCTCCTTATCGACTACAGATTTCTTGCCTGGGAGATCATCGGGGTAGAACACTGTCTCTCCGCCCTGGCATCCCGTGGCTGGCGAAGTAAGATACAGGAGGAGAGTCCAGGTTGTCTTCGCTGGCGTTGGGGTGGGTTTTGTAGCAAGAGTCAAAACGTTGGACTCGTCATCTCCAGATCATACATAAGCTTCTAGGTACGAGGAAAGGAAGAATGATATTACTTACAATGACAGTCAAAGAATTGGCCTTGCGTGTATCGATAGATCCGTATTGAAGGGTTCAAACCGACCACATCCCCTCCCCTATGAGCGCATCAGAACCGTGTTAATTTTACCTGCTATTAGCAATCAGGAGGAAAGTACCATAACTCCCTCCTCTGTTCTTTACTCATCTCCCCCTCATCCTCCTCCTCCCCCTCCTCTCCATCCCTTCCACAAATCAACTCCCTCAGCCCAGTCTCAATCCACAACCTATTAGCAAACGCCTCATCCAGCACCTGAAAGCGATCATTAACCCTCAAGGCCTCGCCCTTCTTCGGCTTCCCAGGCGTCGTCGTCAGCGGCAAGCCCTTCAGGAACGCGACGTAATCCCGACACAGCGCAGCCGTCCAGAACTTCCGCACCACCACGATCTGCGACGGCACGACTGGGGAGAGGGAGAGGTCGCATGTTGGGACTAGAGGTTTGAAGGCGGGCCAGTTCGGGGGAGGCGCCGCTTGTGGCTTGCTCTTCTGAGATGGTCGGGCGAGGCTGCTAGACGCTTTTTTGGAGGGCGCCATGGATAATAATGAGCGGACTGGGACTTCTTCCCGGGCGCTCGTCAAGTATCTTGGAGATTATTTGTTGGTATTATTGTGATTATCATTCAATCAAGGTGTAAGAAGAGCACGGTCACGAGCGTTGGTTATGTTGAAATCTATACGTAGGGATAAGCTTCAAGCGATTACTTCACATAACTACTATATGTGATTTTAGTTCAAGGAGGACATAGTATTAATTTTTATTGGATTATATAGGGGATACTAGCAGAAGATGCTCAATACGCTGGAGTAGGTAGTTCTACAAACAATGATTCCTTATAGCAGCAATGTCGTTGTTTTTGTTTCCCTTGTCTAATAAGTTAGGGGCCTCTGCTAGTGTTCTTTACGTGTCTAAAAAGAAAAAGAAAAAGGTTGGATTATACTCCAGGTGGGTGTCGAACCCACGACTTTCGCATTTCTTTGGAAAGATCATATTAATCGGTTGCCCGAGGAATATAAGAACGACACGCTAACCACTGCGTCACTGGAGTTTGACATGTTTGTTTGGTGATCTCTTAAAGTCAAGTAAGAATGAAACGATACATTGAGCTTCACCACCACATCTTGGCTTGCTAACATACAATGAAGAGGTATCTAGTTATGGAACCGAAGCCTAAGAATAGAATTGTCTAATTTATGACCGCTAGACATTATTGACATACGATTAGTGCAACTTCCCCCCTTTTTTCGCAATAGGAGATTGTTGATCCGGGCCAAACAGGCCTGCCAAATATGCCAAACGAACGACGAAGAGAAGAGTCTGAAATGTGGAAGTCAGATTACAACTCGATTCTGTCATGGGGCCAATGCTACTACTTACCGTGACCCCGATATTCCCCCAGGTCATCGAGTTCCAGCTCGCAACGTCGACAGCTCTTTCATGGCCCATGGCGTACCACGTGACCCCGACATGGCTCACGTCCGCGATGGCCAGAGCGATTAGATAGTTGCGGACGACTCTGGCTTCAGTAGTAGTGTATAGGACAGCAACCCCAATCATGGCCAACAGGATATATATATTGCCCAATTGGTATGCAACCATTTTTGTGTTCTGGGTAATATCTACGAGCGGCGAGGAGGCAATCTGCTCGGCAACGAACCACTCAGGCGATATAAAAGGCGCAAAGAAGCCGGCCACACTGAGCACTGATTAGAGGTGTATCAGAGCTCATTCCCGGAATTCGAGACTCACAGTGTCAGGGGCTCGAGAACGGTAAAGACGACCCGGGGAATTGGGGGAAGTATCGAGGCCATGATTGCGCTGGAGGTGAGGCTTCCAATGCCTCACTGCTATTCTGCCTGAGATGACGGGGAAGGCGAGGATTGAAGGAGTCCTGAGGTGAGGAGGAAAGGGGGAGATGTAGATAGTGGTAGCTGTGATGGATGATGAGGCGAACCGACGAAAAGTCGGCAAAAAGTGACCCAAGTCTCCGACATCCCACTTCACTTTCACACCAAACAACACCAACACCTCCAAACCCTCCAAACCCAATCACAAGGACATGCTACCCACCGCCACCACACCAGATAGCCACCCATACACATAAAGCCAGAAGAGCTTGTCTTGACATAGACGCATCTCTAACCATGAACGTACCGAAATGTATCCGTCGACCATCGAGCCGAGGCTGATAGCTCTGCTCAATAACGACGCCCCCGCCGAGTCATACACTACATCTCCTTCCTTAGAGCTGCCGCCTCTACACAATCCGAATATTCTGAAGCCCTCTGGACGTCCTTTGTTGTTGGAGCCAGACGCCAGCAAACGCAATGGCAAGCCGACACCAAATACCCCGCTGACGCCGAAACACTCGGGGCTGATGTCATCCATCGACGGCGACGATAATCTTCACAGAGGCACGGAAGCGAAGAAGAAAGCCCCTGGTATTACAGATCGGGCCCTTGGCAGCTCTTCGCCTCAGTCATTGAGAAAGATACTGGACGATGACACTAGGACTGAATCGACGCCATGTGCGAAGAAGCGGAACCTTGTTGAGAGCAGTAAGGACGATTTTGTCCAGCTACCGCAACCTCCCAAGAAGCAGAAGGCTACCAAACAAGTTGTCCCTCCAATAATTATTGGTCTCTTTGAACCGCCACCGCAAGCCGCCCTGTTTCCTCCGATAGCCTCCAGCTCCTTTCACGATCGTCATGGTCGAAACAGTCTCAATGCAACGCCTGCGATGGCCAAAGAGCTGGATGATAATACGAAGTCAGAGGACTCTCCAAACACTGTGGACGGCAGGAAATCAACAGAGGGGCAGAATCACAAGAAGGCTGGCAAGACAAGGAAGAAGTGGACGGAGGAGGAGACGAATAACCTATTATTAGGTGTGTATAAGCACGGCGTTGGGAGGTGGACGGATATACTAGAAGACCCGAGCTTCTGGTTCAATAACAGATCTGGAGTTGATCTCAAAGATCGTTTCCGGACTTGCTGTCCTAACGAATTGCGGGAAAAGATACCGAAACCGAGGAAGTCAACGAAGGCCCAGGAAAACGCGAATAAGGGTGCAAATCAAAGGAATTATAAGTCTAGTCTTATGTCTGAGAACATTCTGATCGAAGAAAATGAAATTGGGGGAAATGATAACGATGCTGACATGCCGGGGACAAATAAATCTCGCAAAAGCCGTACTCACCGGAAAAGGTTGGAGGATCTTGCTCAGCTGGGGATTGAAGGACCATTCCGAAAATCCCAACGTCGGGAAAGGCGGCCGTTTTCTGACGAAGACGATCGCGAGATCCTGCTGGGCTACCAAATATATGGACCTGCCTGGACTCGAATACAGAGAGATCCAAGGTTCCATCTGCAGAGCAGACAACCCACGGATCTCAGAGACAGATTCCGAAACAAATATCCCGAGAAGTTCCGCTCTGACGATGCTACGTCCAAAGGTGCTAGTAATGCTGATGCGCGGGAATTGGAGAATACAATCGCAACGCAACCTCCTTCCACACTCCAGCAATCCTCAAGTCGAGAAGGCCTCAGAATTCATGAGATTATTTCAGATAACGAAGGGACTATCTCTAAAACACTACCGCTATCGTCTCAAACTTCAAATTTCGGGTTTAAAGATAATGATTCCTTCTCGGAGCAGCCATCAGAATCCGCCGATGGCCTCCCTCCGTTCGATTGGAACGGAAATACGTCGTTCACAGGAAGTATGGGCGAGATGGATATTTCCCGATTGCTGCTTGACGAGTCGTGGATCGATCCCCCTAGTGGTAAGGAAAAGCAGAGCTTCACGGACATTAATAGTATCATCACTTCAGGCACGGACGGCCTCACCCCGGTTCCCTCCTTTTATAATATGCTCGTCGGCGATGAGCAAATCAACATGTCTTCTTCTGTAACATTAGACCATGAGTCATCTTTCGGATGAGTGTTCGAGTATCGGGCATACTCAGGCGTGGGAAAAGCCCTTCAGTGCTTAAGTAGTTGGATGTAATTGGGTTCATAAGAAATGCGGATAGGGTGGAAATAGGCTACAGGAGTCAAGGTATCATGTGGGGATATCCAGAGAGAAAAGTTCTAAATGCTAAGCAAATCCGAAGAATTGGGGGGATTTTGGGGGGGGGGTTAATATAACATTATTCTCTGGGAAATGTTTCTGTAGGAAACTGGGGGGATAGGGGATATCTCGGGATATCTCACTCCCAATAATAACGTTGCTCGAATAGATTTTAGTTCAAATAGACTTTGGCTCTTTGATAAGTAAGGAATATATCTTACAGATGTGACCTAGAATGAACAATGAATATCTGATTGTATAAAAGGAGTGCTCCTGAGGTTTTGAAATGTCACAAAATGAGAAGAACTGGTTGGCATACCGATCCCCTACCAGAAATCTCAAAGTCGCTGAATATTCTTCTGTATTTGAGATCCGATTGGTATTTGAACATCTAGACTTTTTGATACGTATAGTTGTACCTACTACTGAGACCTGAGCCCACTCCATCAGATTTTCTCTATAAAATATATTTACTCAGGTTTCTCTCATTAAGAAAGTGACCACTTCATCTCTAACAGTCAGAAGCTTTCAACAAACAAGCAAACAAACTCAAAGCCCGCGTAGCTCAATCGGTAGAGCGTCAGACTCTTAAGATAAGATTCTCTTCAGAGATAAATCTGAAGGCTGCGGGTTCGACCCCCGCCGTGGGCTCAATTCCCACTGGCTTGCTTTGAAATAATTTTTTGAACTTTTTTTTTGGGTTCGGTCAATTCTGAGACTAGATCAACCAACCAACCAATCAAACAATCAATTAGACAGTAAGAATGCACCCCACCGAACAATAGCAGTCTCCAAATCTTAGGTATCTTTATATCTATTTTCAGAACCGAGAGCTCAGTATTGAACTTTGAGTATACGTACATTTTCGGGTCCGAAAGGCCGTCACCGGGGGCGGAATAATGCGTCTCCTGCAGGACAAATTGAACCCAAGCCCAATTCCTCCCGTGGTCCGCGCTCTACTCTGTACTTTGCCTTTATTATCTGCGTCCACCGTTGAACTCAGCTATCCCTATTCATCCTTCTTATCTTCATCATCATTTCTTGGTTCGAAGTTAAGCTGTACAATTAGTGATATACTTGTATGCGGGGGCGCCTTTACTTACAGAATTACCGTTATAGAACTGATTCTCATCGAGTCGATTTTGGTCTCTCAAGGTTCTGATATTGATATTTGGGGCTGATGGCGGCGCAGGTGTAGTACTAGCCGGTTCATGCTGCGCCGAAGAGGAAGAGCCTCCTCCTAAGAAGCTCCCCAGAAGGCCGCTGACCATACCCACCCCAGAAGAGACCAAGCCATACCCCGTAGAAATAGTCTTGGACACCAAGCCACTATTACCGCCACCTTCGTATGCTGAGACATAACCTTGAACTGGGACGAGAATTAGAGTAGCACTGGGCGTAAGTCCTTGAGCTTCGAGGGTCTGTTCTTCGTCTGAAATGGAAATATTCTTGTTTGGGAGAGGAGTCAAGACATGCTTGAAAGTGTAGGGTGCGTTGCCTGCCTGATGCTCGTCAACCCATGGCCTCACATCTGCCCGAAGGGTAGACGAAGAAGGAAATCGCGAACGGATCGTGGATCCATCGAATAGCCGTATTTGTATTGCGCATTCTTTGGATCGACTTGGTTTTGGCGCTTCTGTTCTACTCGACTCCGCTTGGCCTCCTAAATGTTCGCCTGCCTCTTTGGCCTTTAATTCAGCTTTCCGTTCAGCTTCCCGTTTCCTCCTCTCAATTTTGTCATCCTCCACGCGCTTAAGGATACGTGCCCGCTCCTCTTTAGCCTCTTGCAATCGCTTTCTCTGCATGGCCGCATAACTCATGTCACTACTATCCAGTCTTTGAGATACACTGGGTGTATCTTCAGGAGTGGGCTTTCGACCTTGGGCCTCGGATTTACGCCCTGATTCCTCTGGTCGATTTTGATCTTTCCTCTCTGAGTCTGAACTAGCGCTGGCCTCTCCTGGCTGATCCTGTGCAAGACGCGGTGAAGATTCTCTACCGATTGCTGTGCGTCCAGCGGCCTGGTTGGTCCCAGGTTGTAACGCCTCTTCGGCAGGTAATGATGTGGCATTGCTTGCAGCTGTCGAGCTAGAAGCTTGTGTCTGTGATGGTTCAGGTGCAGGCGTTGTTTGGCTTGAAGTTCCACGTGATTCCAGCAGAACTCTGATACGTCTCAAGAAGTCATCCTTCGAGACCCCTGCAGTTATGTATTCCTTCAACTCTCCACTCCTAGAATAAGCTGTTAACCTTTGCCTTACGTTTTCGATCTAGCACTCCGCCAGAGAAGAATCTGTACTTCAATAATGGAGAAAAATAACTGGACAACGCGGGTAGAACAAAATAAATCAAAATAAAGAAACAGTAGTTTGCAAAGGCAACAACCGTAACTGCAGTATTACTTACTGTATGATCACGAGTGTAGGTGTCTTAGGTAAAGGGAATATAGCAGCTAGATATCCAGCCTCGACGGAGCCGGCTTTGAGACGGAGGAGAACAGTCTCTTGTGATAAAGAGGCTTTCAACTGAATAATCATATTAGTTTCTGGAGACTTTAAGCCACAAAAGTCCCGGGGCTTACAGATGGCTCTTCTAGGAAGTCATTCTCCCATAGCTGGCTCTCTTCTCCCTCATCTGAAGACACCTAGTCAGCGCGGCCGTCACTTTGCCGGTACGTGGAGGAAATACCTGTAACAAAGCACGCTACTAGCTTTGACTCTTGCAGCGCTTTATCTATACCGCTCTGTAAATCTCCTTCGTAAAACATTTTGGGAGTGAAGACTTTATTATATAAAGGCAGCTCTAGGTCGTGTTGTCCCTTGGGGTTGTGGTGGAGAGACGGTTGACGGCCGAGATGTTTGCTCTGCAAGCAAACGAACGATCGCGACCGCGCAAAGAAATACACTCCGTTTCTGCCGCACTGGTTGTACCGCCAGCACAACTTCCTGGCCCAGCACTTATGAATTCCTCAAGGTTTATCCTGTGTCGGTTCCGCAGCACAGGAACTGTGCGGAATATTGCGAGAGATTCTCGAGATAACCTCATCTCAAGATGGCAATCTTCCAGGCATATTTCTCAATCCAGACCCCGGTGTGAGAAGCAAGCTGGAGATGACCCCAACTTCATGTCCATAGTGGACAACCCCCCCAATTTGGTCCGGACAGGTAGGAAGCATGGGCCGGGTCTCATCATTCTAGGTTTGTAGCCCAGAAACCCCCCAGGTCCATTGCTTGCTAACGCAAGAAACAGCTCTGATCCCCATCACGGCCTTTGCGCTCGGGACTTGGCAAGTCAAGCGTCTCGATTGGAAAACGAATCTTATAGCCAAATTCGAAGACCGTCTAATTCGCGATCCTCTGCCATTGCCGCCTCATGTTGACCCCTCTGCTATCCACGAGTTCGACTATAGGCGGATATACGCTACAGGCCATTTCAGACATGACCAAGAGATGCTGATAGGTCCACGGATACACGATGGCCATGAAGGATATTTAGTTATAACACCCCTAGAGAGGGAAGGGGACGGGACTACGGTACTCATAAATAGGGGCTGGATTGCCAAGAAGTTTAAGGAACAGAAGGATAGGCCGGATGGCCTGCCTACTGGAGAAGTTACCGTGGAGGGGTTGTTGAGGGAACCATTCAAAAAGAACATGTTCACACCAGATAATAGCCCGGAGAAAAAGGAGTTTTATTTCCCGGATGTGGAACAGATGGCCAAGTTAACGGGTAGTCAACCCGTCTGGGTTGAGGAAACAATGGGTATGCCATGGAAGGTTTCATCACCCAAGCAATTACTGACGCATGGTTATAGAGCCGGATCTTCTGACATCGTGGGATCGAGAGGCTAGAGGAATACCAATCGGCAGAGCTCCGGAAGTAGACCTCAGAAATAACCACACACAATATATCTTCACATGGTAAGATTCACAATATCCATGCCACAATATCAGTTCATCCTTCTAATACCGCCCATCTAGGTATGCCCTCGGAGTAGCCACATCAGTCATGCTGTGGATACTAGTTAGAAAACCACCGGCTGATGTAGCCCGCCGTGTACGCCAAAATAAAGATTGGTCATAAGTCATCAAATCGTCATTCAATCATTCGTCTACGTCCACGTCCTCGTCCACCTCGTCGACGCTCTCGAGCTGACGTCCCCTTTTGGTTTTTGAAGGAGGAACCATTCGCAATTCTTGTAGAAGCTCTCGAGGAAGATACTTCTGAGCTAATGAAAAAGGCGTCGTCGTAGTGTTTGTCTGGCGTTGTCTGTAAATATGTACTATTAGATATAGCTAATCTCCTTGGGTGAGGTAAGACGTACCGTTTCATGAGTGTAAGAACATCACTCTCCTCAATGGTCTTCCGGCCGGCATGCTCAGCGTATGCGCCCAAGTCATCACTGATTTGTTCAAAAAACCAGTCAGATGCTTGTATTATGGCATCTAAAGTGTCTTTGCTTATTTTGGCTTTGCTATTGCCACTTGTTCGAGCATACGTAGTGGCGAGCTTTTTGACCACGCCTGGTGGAAGAGAAGGATATTGAATACCATGCTTTGAGATCTTGATCCTTTTCTTCCTGGTAACCTTGTGCGTATCGGCCACAGAAGTATCAATATCCAGAAGCGTGGTTTCCTGGATACTGGTGTCGGCTTCCCCTTCCATAGGATTGTCGGACGCTTCTGGGTCCTCGCCTTCCACCTCGACCTCCTGGTCCGAATAATTATTTCCGATCTCTCCACTAGGAGTCTCCGCAGCGTCATCAGATTGCTGTGGATCTGTTGCATCTCGAGGCGGAACTGTAAATACAAAAGTATTCTCAGTATCGTCCCCTGGAAATTCGGCTGGGCGAATATCGCTATCCCGACCAGATGCCAGGGAAACGCGACCTCGCCCAAGGCCAATGTCTCTTAAAGTCGCTGTATTTTCCCTAATCATAATAAGCCATCGTGCACTCAAAATTGCATCAATACTGCTACAAAACATACCTTGGGAAGTCATCATACATATCTGGGACATCATCATCACTCAATTGGCCTCCCATAGCAAAACTGGAATCAAATACACCCCCTATGCCATCTAAACCTATCTCGTTCAGATCCGCAAATTGGTCGCTCATCCTGATACTTCCAAAACTTCCCCTAGACAGTCGTCCAGGGGGTTGCTCGCTAATAGCCCTTCGAGGAAGCTCAATGGATCGCACTGTAATGTTCTCGTCTTCCAGACCTGCTGAACGAGGCGGCAACAGCAAGCTATCATCATCCTCGTCATCGTCTCCAATTGGTAATGACAGGCGCGGCCTTTCTAGGTCGGGCCCATCATCAAAGTCATCGTTCCCAGGAATGGCAAACTTTCCGGTGGATGCATTGTGACCCGGTGGTGTTGGCACGACTGGCTGAGATTTTGGAGCTAGAAGCCTACTAAGTGCCCTCAAATCATCCCGGGGTGTCTCCCTCTGCTGCCGTCCGCTTCGTCTCCTGTCCTTGCCAGGAGTGAGTACAGCTCTGCGTGCCTCCAATTCTCGCATTGCGGCCCTTCCATGAGGTGTGAGAACATTCGCTCTCCTTCCCGAGCCACCAAGCCTTTGTGTTGCACCAGGTGTCCTGGCCTGGGTCACAGGTGTTCGTCGTATGGATCGATGAGAAGGAGGGCCAGCGCTGGCAGCTCGGCGCAAAGGTGTTGCCGGCTTTGGCAGGTTTGCGAGCTGGCGCAGAGTGCCATAAGGTGTGTCTTTTGCAGCTTCAGATGTAATGGCTCCATCTGCGTCTGAATTCCGAGGGGTTATTCGAGGTTGCTGAGACAAAGTGCTATCTGTGTTTGCATTGGAAGCGGGGTCTAGCCCGTGCGAATCCCCATGCGTCGACATGGCTGGATGGGGAAGAGTTGATTGTCTTTCCACAATTAAAGTATGAATGGTTGAGAGAGATGTTCCCAGAGGCCGTGGTTCGGAATCAGAGGAGCATATTCATATATCCGTAATACGTGGAGTTGAATGATTACCTAGGTTCGTCCTGTCGACCGTCGTAGGTCGCGAAACGCGTCTTTCTGGATCTCGCGTACTGTTCCCCCGGGCCCCTGACTTCTGGATTCCTTAGCGGGTCGCGCTACTTTATCAGCTGGAGCTAACCCATTGTGGGGGGCGGTGAGAGATATAATCCTTGCGCTCCGACGACAAAAACAAATTTTGAAATGCTGCTGAAGATTCGAAAAGCATCTGAATTTCTACGCACTTGAACCGCTTTCACTACCACCATGTCAATTGAAGATAATCTGCAGGAGCCTCTTCTAGAGCGCTTAAGTGCCTCCCCCGAACCAGAGGATCCTATCAAGACCCAGAGCTCCGCAAAGAAGAGGAAGCGCGGACCGGAACAAGATCAGAGTTCTAGGAAAACTGCAAAGAAATCGAAGACAAAGAAGGCCAATGCAGTAGATGAGGATGAATTGGATATTGAATTGGGTATCAATACCGCATTTTCGCACATGGACAACCAACTTTTGGCCGACTATGTTGCTCAGCGGACGAGGAAATATGAGAGTGATTTAAGTCTGGTTGAATTAGAAGATAAATATATCTCAGGTATTCACACACTGCCAATTCACGAGGTGAGAACTAAAATAATAACCTTTTTGTCTAGCTACTGCGATTCGAGACACTACTTCGTTTGACAAACCTCGTACTTTAGACAATTTGCCAGCCTTTCTCGAGAAATTCTCCGGCAATACGACAAAGCTGTGGTCAGCATCCAAGAAGAATGGGGCGCCTCACACTATCATCGTAGCAATGGCTGGGATAAGGGCAGCGGATCTGGCGAGGTATATGAAACACGTTCGGGCATTTGAAGACTTTCAGCTGACCTGCTCCAGGGTTGTTCGAAAATTCCATACGAAGGATGCCAAAGTGGCCAAACTTTTCGGAAAACACATCAAAATGCAGGATGCCATTAAATTCTTGAAATCGACGAGAACGGGAATTGCTGTGGGCACACCAGCCAGGATAAAAGACCTACTAGATGATGGTTCGAGCCCCAATGCTGTCATGGCGGAGAACATTGCTGACTTCCCCACAGGCGCACTTGCTACAGACAGATTAGAAAGAATAGTCATTGACTGTTCGTATATTGATCAGAAGAAGAAGGGCATTTTGGAAACGAAAGAAACACAGATCGCTTTGATACAACTTCTAGGGGAAAAGCAGCTCAGAGAGAGATACAACTCTGACTCTGGAAGCATAGACCTACTTTTCTACTGAAAGTTGAACCAGATCCAGGCTTTCAACACTTTGACCTTCACGATACCTCCATTTCTCAATCACGATTATCTCCTACGCTGAAGAGCACGGTCTTTGGCAGGCACTAAGCTATGCAGGCTGAGTCAAACTTTTCACGCGGAACTTCCATTCTCGGCCCAGTGCTTCAACTATTACATACAGGACGAATATCGATGGTCCATATTCTCCCACTGCATCACCGACGATAGCGTGTTTACTTTCCTCTCCATACTGCACCTCAGATATCTCTCCGGCTCCTACGGAGCCTGCTTACATCTCGGCTGCTTTCCACCAGCGGATTGTAAATCGGCATTTCAGCACCCACGATCGGACCGAACTCACCTTACCATTGTCTTTTCTATGATAGAGGACAGAGGACGAGCTCCATTTCAAATGGCTACAAGAAAGCTTTGGAACATTCGAAAGGCCGCTTTGAAGCTCATCCATCAGGTTGAGGACTTCAACACTCAGCTTAAATTGGTGGAGTAATACCTCGAGTGGTCGGTTCTATGAAAGGCTTCGTGATATAGGTTTATTGAAATAAAAGAACACTCACAATATCTTCAAACCAAATCTCGTATTGAAAGCTTTGAAGGCGAATCCGCTCTTTATGCTTCAGCTCACGTGATAAAAATGATTTCCTCAACTGTTAAAAGATGGCCGCCCTGGGCTACTGAGATGATGTATAGTAGATTGCCCTTGAAAAGGGTTCAAGGATTCCTCCCGGAGTTATCTTTGGGTTGTAACACGATTATCCTGAAATCCACACGTCCCAAGTCGGGCTACCCAATCCAGGCCCTGCGCTAAAATTCTGCCGACTTTATTTTATCGCCAAAAAAAAATCCCCCAGCAGAGATCTTTCATGCGGAGGAGATACACATCAGAATATCACCACCGCACATAAACATCATGGGGTCCTCGAAGAAGGCCACAGACCTGTCTCGCGCGGAGAGGAAGGCGAAGAAGCGCAAGCTCGAAGATGCGATCCCAGACGTGCCCGGCGATAATGACGTATCGGAGGAGCTTGAAAACCCGCCCAGCAAGACGGAGAAGCCGCATAAGAAGAGGAAGAGAGATAATGATGATGCTGGGGTGGAGGAGAGTGGATCTAAGAAGGAGGAGCAAGGAGATGATGTGAAGAAGGAGAAAAAGGAGAAGAAAGAAAAGAAAGAGAAGAAGGAAAAGAAGGAAAAGAAGGAGGAGAAGAAGCGGAAGAGAGACGAAGAAGATAGCGCCATTCCCGGCGGAGACGATGCAGAGAAGGAAATGAAGAAGAAGGAGAAGAAGGAGAAGCAGAAATCGGAAGTCGCAGAACAAACAACTGAGGAGGCAGACAAAGCAGAGAGCAGCGAGGCACCACGGAAATCGAAGAAAGAACGCAAGGCTGAGCGCAGGGCTCGTGAGGCTGCAGAAGCGGCTGCCACCAAGCAGAGCTCTACTCCTGCTGCAAATTCAAACCAGGCGTCTGAATCCAAGGAAGCTGCTGCGGAGCAAACTACAGAGGAGAAGAAATCGAGAAAGAACAACCGCAATCGGGAGAAGAAGCGACAGAGCGCTGCTGGGGAAAAGGATGCTACGGGTGGCAGCGAAGAGAAGAAGGATGGGAAGCCTGCTAGGTTCATTGTGTTCATTGGTAAGATATATTCAGTGTTGTCACGCAAAAGAAGACCCGTCGCTGACTATCTTCTCCAGGCAATCTGCCATATAGTGCAACGACCCAGTCTATCCAAAAGCATTTCGCAGCCGTGAAACCAATCTCAGTTCGGCACATCACCGAGAAAGAGGACCCTACCAAGTCAAAGGGCTACGCTTTCCTAGAATTCGAGGGCTACGATCACATGAAGACCTGCCTGAAGCTCTTCCACCACTCTACATTTGACGATGGCGTTTCCCCAGCCCGGAAAATCAGCGTTGAGCTCACGTAAGTTTCCGAGCCCCTTCCTATCCTCCCTCTTCTCTGCCGGATGCTAACGGTTCGCAGTGCTGGTGGTGGGGGTAATACCAAAGACCGCAAGGAGAAGATCAAGGCCAAGAACCAGAAGTTGAATGAGGAGCGGGTGCACAGGATTCAGGAGGAGGAGAAGGCAAAATCCGCAAAGGGGGCAGCTCAAATCGATGAGAGTGCCATACATCCTAGTAGAAGGGCCAGAGTCCCAGGGGCGTGATGTGTCTTGTTATTTGCGCAAACTAGACTATGTACTAATATCGAAAGGAAAAAAAAACTAACGTCTCTTCCATGAATAAAGGGGGCGGTACTGTCCAAAGAAAATACCATCCAGACTCAATGTCATTGATCATTACTCCCCGTGCATTATCTACAGGAAACAGGATATCCCCAGGATGTGAAGTGCATGCCACCCTCACTGTATGATTGAGGATTCGTAAGAAGTTTCAGCGAAAGGGTCTCGACGAAAAGCAACGACGCTGCTGCAAGGGTCGTAGAAGCCTAGAGACCTTCTGGTTCGTGAGAGCGCTCGCGCTTCCATCTCTAGACAACGAAGAGAAAATGAACGCTGTAATCTCAACCAAATCCCTCTGTCGAACTGAACTCGCATGGTACTATAATACCGTCTTCTGTCCAACGACCGTGCTCTCCCTACAGGATCGTACATTTGCCTTTCTTTTGCTTGCTCACCTGCGGTCTAGGACTCAGGACAGCTCTACGTTATTGTTATTGCACGTCCTCGTAAATGGGAGTAGGTAATCGGAGAACTAACCTGATAGCCTCGTCGAACACACTCTTCAGATTTCGCTGGGTGAGAGCTGAACACTCCAAATACTTGTGGGCTCTGATCTCCTTCGCGACAACCAACGCCTGGTCATACGATACAGGCTCCATCCTCTTTGATCTCAGGCTCTCCAGTGTTGCTGGGTCTTCTCTCAAGTCAAGCTTGGTGCCAACAAGAATGATAGGTACCGACGGCGCGTGGTGGTCAATCTCGGGGAACCACTTGAGATCCACTCAGTCAGTGATCCTCTCAAAGTTGAGTCTCCAAGAGAGTGGCATACCTTAGCTCGGACGTTGTCAAACGATGGTGGGCTGACAATGGAGAAGCAGATCAAAAACACATCCGTCTGGGGATACGAGAGAGGTCGAAGTCGATCATAATCTTCTTGTCCAGCAGTATCCCACAGTCCTAAGCTAATGGGCTTGCCATCCACCATCACGCTGGCAGAGTAATTATCGAATCTGGGACTATCAGTACTGGTCTTGTAGGAGATCCACCGAGACTCACACTGTGGGGATATATTCGCCGGGAAAGGCGTTGGTTGTGTAGGATATGAGGAGACATGTCTGGGCCCAGGGTCAGCTATCAACCCGCGCGGAATGGCTAAGGGGATTGGGAATACCTTGCCAACAGCACCATCACCGGTCACAACACACTGTTCAGAGAAAAGGAGGTCAGCATCAAGCTCCACCAATATAAACAAGATCGCGGCGCGTGCGGTTATCTAACCTTGAGCGACTGGGTGCCTGGAGCCGCCATATCTGATATGGGGAAAGCTTTGGATAGTAAAAGGGAGATTGTATTTGAGGTTGGTTCACTTCGGGTGGTTCGTTTATCAGATCGAAGAAGACAATATCTGCATGATGGGTTAGACCCCCTGAGACAACGGAAGGAAGAAATGCCGCCAGAATAGCAATTGGGGAAGGCCAATCTCTGCATATCCGGGAGAAGAAGGGTATGTACCGTACCAGGAGTGGATGATGGTCAGGGAGCTGCGACAAGATTTATTGATTATGCGATTGTTTACTGTATCGGGGCGGTGGGCTCTTGAGGGGGTCGTTGATCGAGAGCTCGGAGAGATAAGCAAGAAGCGGCAGAAAGACAGCTGATGGACGACGCGTGAGTACAGAAAAGAGTCGAAATCGATGCGGGCACTTGATGCAGATGTGTAACAAGAAGACCTGGATTATGGAACACCCGCAGAAGCTTGGGCGAGCGGACAGGGGTGACGGGGGGGACAGATGAGGCGTTTCTCGACGGGACGTGATTCGATAGATGAAGTCCTTCGTCTGGGAGGGTTTTGGGGGGGAATGTGGGTAACCGGTACCGGGATTTCGAGGTGCGTGTCTGGGTATCTTAATTTTCTCGATCGTGCTGGAGGATGGAGGACGGAGGAGAGGAGGATGGCGGATGGGCGTGGAGGAGGAGAGGGAGGAGGAGGAGGAGGAGGAGGAGGAGGGTGAGGGCGAGGGTGAGGGTCGAGGATTAGGGGGTTCAAGTCGAAGCTTTGTGCGCGGCGGTTTGGTTGGTGGCAGGAAACGATGGTGGGCGGGATGGTCGGCGGCTGCTGCACGGTATGGACGAGCTGTACAGGAGGGAAAATGCCGAGTAAAGGGGAGATGCACAGGAAGACGAGGTCAATTGGACAAAGAGCAGCGTAACGATGGTGGATGTATTAGAAGGTGGATTGGGGGGGGAGAATGGGGACGGAGATGGGGGATGGAGATGGGGGGGAATGGGGATGGAGATGGAGATGGAGATGGGGATCGGGGCGATAGGGAGTGGGAACAATAATGCGCCGCTGGGGACAGGTACGAATACAATGTACATACAATGTACTGTACTCTGGAGCTATCTTCGTAAGATACGAACGAAGGTGTGTACAGTCTGTCCTTTTCCTGATCCTCTCTCTCCAGTCCTGTCTCCGATATACCTTATACCTATAGATTATCGAGCGGTGCGGTTTTCGTTTTGTTTCGTTTCGTTTGGTCTTCTTCCTCCTCTTCGCTCTCTGCATTTCCTTCCTCGACAATGAACCTCTTCTCCCACGAGATTCCCCCAACGCTTTTTGCCTGAAGAGGTGCTTTCGTATTGGAAACTGTGCTTTCAGCGCCTTGCTTCTCGCGCTGATCATTGGCAGAAAAGGGGGTCGTGCTCCGGAAACCACGGTGTGCGGCGGCCGTATCACATTGCGGTATCCAGGCGTCCAGTTTCCAGCCTCCAGATGCGTGAGGTGATTCGCGATGCGATGCGACGGTGCAGTATCTCTGCCGAGTCTCTATTAGAGATAGGTATTTATATTATTTATATCTGAATTCGCTATTGCGGTCTCTCCCGTCTCGAGTCTTGGTCGCATCATCAAGAAGTGCAAGGCTCTCCGCAGTGGTCGATTCTTATTCTTCATCCATTCATCCGTTGATCTATGTATCTTATCTTATTTTCCTTATTTTTTTTGCCTTCTTCCTTGCGTGGAAGCTTATTTGTACCTCCTGCCACACCGTCTCTCGCTCGTCAATCCTTACCCGGCCCTTTTCTCCCTTCTCCCTTTCTTCTTTGCGAGCATCCACAGAAAAGGCACCACGACTCCATCCTCCACTTCCTGTGTGATTTCCTCTTCAACGAGCTCGAACCCCGCAAGGCGCACCATCTCGCGGTTCGTCGCCGCATCAAAGCCGCTCCAGTACATGCGACATCCATCCAGCCATGATGCCACCGTGCCAGGATCGTCCCGGGTACCCAGGTTCATCAGGAGATACCCACCCTCCTCTAACCACTCTGCAGTTCGTTTCAGCAGGAGAGCTTGCTCGCTTCGCGGCAGGTGGATGATCGAATACAGGGCCACGACGGCATGAAATGTGTCCGGAGGAAATGTCAACTCCATCATGTCGCCCTGGATCAAAACTGCATCCGGCGCGTGCTGTCGGGCAAGCTGGATTTGCGCTGCGGAAACATCGTTTGCGGTGACCTCGCAGTGTTCCGAAAGCACTCGCGTTTGTTTGCCTGCCCCGCAGCCCAGCTCCAAAACCTTGGACCGGGCGGGGAGGCATTTCAGTAGTTTCTGGAGATACGGCATCCTAGGAGACGAGCTACCCGAGGTCCACTCCAGATATCGTGGGGCTATATTATCATAGCCTTCTTGGACCAGAGCCTTGGGATCCATGTTCGCCGTTGTTTCAGTCGTCTATCAAAATCGACGACCTTGGGATCCGAAGCTGTTTCTTCCTCGTTTGGCACTACCAAGCGGGGTGCGGAAATATAATATAATACCTTAGGTTCTGCCCATCGGTAAAGGGGTCATAGATTCAACGGGGGTACGACAATATGATCACGTGCCTTGAGGCCCTTCTCACATAAGGTACCTTAGGTACCTTACCTAGGTAACCTTAGCTAAGGTAGCTATGAAGAAGGCAGGCTGCAAGTAGTGGATTGGAACTTGAGCAGAGCACCCCGGTTATATGTGGTGCCGGCATCCTGTACGAGTTACTTGCATTATCTACGGCCTCTGTGACGGTTGAGAAGATTGGAGTAACAAAGGACGACTAAGAAAGCACGGAGTAGTACTTGGTACTGCCCTGGACAGTTTCCTTCGCATCTAGAATATTTCTGTTTCACAATGATAGCAGCCCGCGCCCGCGAACTCGTCATTGTCGGGGGACAGACTCTTCTACTGTTACTAGCCTTTCCAATTCCTAAAGGTTCTTCATCTTCAAGATAGCAGAAGGACCAGATGTGCTTCAATCACCTGAACCATGCCAGAGTCCAAGGTAACAAGGCCATTGTCATCAATAGATAAATAGGGGAACAGAATGCCTTGTTCTCGCGTAAGACAGCGGCAGCTAAACAACGCCTGTAAAGTTCAAGAATTAAATCCTGGAGAAAGGCGGGATTCCTTGATAAAGATGCCCAGCACTTAAAAGCCAATTCTCCGTGCTATATTTTATTTCCGGACCTGTCAGATGGCTTGGGATCGCACTGTACCTGTATTACAACAGTTCTCAGTAGTACGTCGTAAACCCGTAGGCGGCATCTTAACTCCGACTCTGATAAGCATCCCGAGGGACGTTTAACAACTTAACAAGCGTCATGCTTATCCAGACCGACGATGTACATACAGTGATGGCGAAAAGCTTGCCCTCGCTCTGAGCGATCAATCAACTTGTTTCCGCATTTACCGTATCTTTTGTATATACCTTATCATGGCCGGTTCCAATGACAGGCAACTGCAAGACTTCCTCGGTGCCGCATCGAATATGACGCCGAATGAGACATCCGAAGCCGAAGACGCAGGGAGCACCTCGGAGAGCGACGACATGGACTACGAGCCTCCCACCCACGAGGAGAGTGACCAAGTACACGAACAGGCTTTTATCCAGAGCATTCTAGAAGCGCACGCAGGGAACATGGACGAAGAAGAAGGCGGTGGTGAAGGTGAACGGCATAGTCTATCCTCGGGTTCAGATCCCCTTGCTAACCGCTCACCTAGACGATGTGCAATTCGACGAGATCGAGGTCGAGATCGAGGAGGCCGACGACGACGACGAGGAAGGAGAAGAAGAAACAGAGCGAAGTGAGCCCTACTACATCTTCACAATCATCCAGACTTTATTACTCATATTGCGGTTCGAAGCCGAACGGCAGAGGAGACAGGTTATACGCTTGCTAGCAAATTCCGAGATAAGGAGACTCTTCCGCTTTGCTGCAAATGACTTTATTCTCGGTAACGATGACGACGATGAGAATGGAGCGTTCAATATTCAGCAATTCAGACAGAGGAGAAGAGCGCAGCTCGACCCCAATCGATTCCCGAAAGTGCCCAGCGAGGAGGGGGCAGAGCTGATGAATTCCGGCACCTTTGGCTTCAACGAAGCACAGACTGTTAACACTGTCAATACGACGAAGAAGAAAAAGCTGGCGAGGAGGATATTGGACAGAGAGTTGGCGACGGAAGACTATGCTCAGCAAAGAATCAACCAAAGGCTTATGGCCCAGGTAAGATAGTCGCCTTCCTAGCAGTGATAACGCTCTCTTAGACTGATGCGGATCATAAGGGAATGATACCCTCCTCTAATGCAGATATAATTATCCATTACAATCAACCGGTCTACTCTGGACAATTTTCAGATGACGGAAACTTCTTCTTCTCGGTCAACAAAGATTATCGTGTCCGAATGTACGACACGTCAAATCCTTACAAATGGCGTTACTATAAAACTGTCGAATACCCCTTTGGACAGTGGACACTCACAGATGCCTCTCTGAGTCCGGACAATAAGTACCTTGCATATACGTCCATTCGGAGCACTGTCTGCCTTGCACCAACCGACCCAAATGACCTCGGAGACCCATATAGTCTTGATCTTTCAGATACGGGAAATGGTCGTAATATGTCACAGCGCGCAAGATATGATGGCTCGTTCGGTATATGGTCTATCCGGTTTTCAGGTGACGGACGAGAATTGGTTGCTGGAGCTGAAAGTGGCTGTATAATTGTCTATGATATTGAGTCACGCCGCACTCTTCATCGAATCTTCGGCCACGATGAGGATGTCAATGCGGTCTGCTTCGCTGACTCTTCCTCGCCACACATCCTGTACTCGGGATCTGACGATACGACCATCAAAGTATGGGATACCCGCAGTATGGGTGACAGCCGTGAGGCTGGAGCTTTCGTCGGTCACATCGAGGGTCTAACATACATTGATAGCAAAGGAGATGGGCGTGAGTAACGGCCTCCAGTGCTTGAAAAAATCAGCTAATTTGGTTAGGATATATCCTCAGTAACGGTAAGGAACAAAGCATGAAGCTTTGGGATCTCCGCATGGTGATGTCCCCAAGAGATTTCGGTGCTCTCAGACCTAGTCGGCGGAGAGCAATGGAACGAAATTTCGACTATCGTTGGGGAGCGTACGACGAGGATGACTGGTACCGCGATCCTAATGACAACTCTCTCGTAACTTTCAGGGGTCATCGCGTGTTGAGGACTCTGATCAGATGTCATTTCTCTCCCCCGGGAAGTACGAATTCAAGATACGTCTATTCAGGCAGCGAGGATGGCCAAGTCTATATCTGGAACATGGATGCTACCCTTGCGGGCAAAGTAGATGTCTATGGGGCGACGAAGAATTCTCGACCACCTCATAGAGGGCACGAAATGATGGGTGCTAATCTAACATGGAAGACGTGCGTTAGAGATGCGAGCTGGCATCCCAATGCGCCTATGATCGTTGGTACGTATTTAACCAGTCGACCGCGTTGTGCTCGACTAATCTGTCTACAGCATCGGCGTGGAACGGCTATGGCATGTCTACTGGAACCTGCACTGTACATTCGTGGAATGACGGGGCGGAAGAAGACGAGGCCGAGCCAAGAATGGGTCTCAGAGTAGACCAGAAATTGGAAGTTGATAGTTCATTGTACGGAGCCGGGCCGGAGCCACGGTCTTCTGGCATGCGGCGACGGGGTCTAAGAGCGTATTACCGGGATATGGATGATGATGATGACGACGACGACGATTAAATAGCCCATCAGATAAACAACGAGGGCTAGGGGTGGTCCTTCTTTATAGGTTGTATGTAAAGCAGGTACATAATTATGTACATACCCTGGCTTGAGTGGTGGTTAAGTTGCTGTATATCAGTTTGGCGGCATTGATAGTGGAAGACAGGTAGGTAGGATGAATCTACGATGTATAAATGGATGAACTCGCATGTGTCCACTCATAAGATTCGTGAACCCCGTAGTTCTGGTACGACCAAGCAGATATCAGTCGTGCTCCATGTATTTCCAATATCTCGAGTGTCCCTTCTACTAAACCCTTCACAACATCAACTGAGCCAATCATTGAGACGGCTGTTGTATCGTTAAATATACTAATCATATGCTAACTTCAGAACTCCCTGACCTGCCACTCAAGCATAACTTTTGTGATCCGGACGCTGCTTGAAAAATAATGTGTAACAACGGAGTGTTGGTAAAAAAAAGGGGGTTCTGGTTTTTTTCTGGGAAAAGGGGGGGGGGCGGATTAAATTAGAATCACAAACACAAAGCTTGAATTGACTTTGAAGGTATAGAAAACCTAGAAAAGGATAGTAGATCCGTGAATTCAGAAAATGCACCTAGGATAATTAACGCAACTGAGCGAAGCATGATAGCCATGTAACTCATGTATGAAGAAGTATGACTCCTGACTTTTCCGACTAGACTCTATACACGACGAGCTGAACCTCCCAATACTAAGGTATATATAATAATACATTCCCTGGCTTCTGAGTCCATAAAACACGACTCGCCTCCGGCTTTAATCGCCGCTGCAGTTTTCAGCTATTGTCCCCATACTTCTGGCAATCTTCCTATGCTTCCAGCGATCTACCCATCCTTCCAAGATCGAACCCCTTGCCCTTCCCAACATCTTTCGCACCTTATGCACCGGCAACCAGGATATTGTTCACTGGGATATGTACTTGAAGTTGAATAAAATTAGCAAGGGAATCGTTGGGAAAGACGGAAAGTCGTCGCAGAAGCAACGTAACAACGCAGAGACCAAGAGTTCCAGGGCGACCTACTTAATTTGACAAGGTAACCAACTGCTCCCATAACGAGGAATCCAACACCAACAGCTTGTGAGATCTTAATGAATTCGCGGCGATCAGCTGTGAAGATAGTCAGTACGTATCATTGACGGCGATCCATGTCCTCGAGACCAAAGAAACTGCGCCAAACGTCTTTATGGCAGCTTTGACAGCCCAGACTACAGCAAAGCCAGAAGGCCGGTATGAAAGGGGCTCTTACGCTTGGTGCATCTGTGAATGAACTGGGTGCCATCTTTGATGAAATCCCGTGGGATTTCCATGAACTCTTGAATTTGGTCCGCCATGATTACGGAAATGTGATAGCGCTTCGGTATACAACTTCGGGACAGGTGCTGATTAGGGAGAGAGTATCGTGTGGTCTTCCATCGTGGTGGTTGTGGTGGATGGCGCTGGTCGCATTTATCAGGACCCCCCGTCGCGCGAACAGTCTGGATGAGGCCAGATTGAGCCACGTGACCAGGCGGCCTAATATGAACCTCGACGCGGCTAGGTAAGCGAGCTAACCTCACATTCGATCTTGAAAGCTTCCAGCGAAGTACAACCAACACGGCCAACAAACACCGGCTTCCTTCGCGCATCGACATCGACTTCGACGATTGCCGGCGCGAGCGATTATTCTAATAGTCGTTATATTCCGTCGACGGACGAGTTCCTTCGACGACCGATCGACTGATAGCTTCGACGACGCGATTTGGTACCTAGGAGACAAGGCTGTGTTGCTGGCGTCGCGAAAGGGGGACATAGGGAAGGCGGTCTTCTACAACTGACATTTCACTGTTAAAGGAGGAATTTGTTGCTTTCCAATTGGCAGTTCTGAAGCTTTGGAGCTTGTGGAATTACTCACCTCGGCACGCACGTTTGACTTTGCCTGTACCGATCACGGTGTCCAAGATTGCAAGCACAGAGCTTCGTCTTCATCTCCCTTTTGTCTGTCTTGGTTGAGGAATACCAGCAGACTTTGAGCTTAGTTCTGAAAGCAGTGTTTTGATGGTTCCAGGAGTGTACGTATTTGTATTCTACCCAAGTATCTCAGATTTCTTCGACGCCCAGCCCGCGTCGAGATCTACCTAGCATTTTCCCTCTTATCTTCTTTTCACGAGCTGATCAAATTATCGCTACCTCACAGAAAACATCTACTCTTTGGATAGTATCAACTGAAGTTAAAAGACAATACAGGCAATCTCTCAAATTAAAACGCAGATACTGAGTTTCTGAGTACTGGCAAGATGGCTGACGACGAATTCGACATCGATATCTACGGCGATACCAATACCGACCAAGATGGTCCCTTCAAGAAGGACGAAGAGGGCGATGTGAAGATTGACGGGGTTGAACCCGCCAATGGAGAACCCGCAGAAGCAGGAACTAATGGAGCCAACGGCGCACAGCACGAAGAGGAACCAGATGATGATTACGTAGATATCAAAGTTGGTAGTGAGGATCAAGAGAAGCCAGACGATCAGCAGCAGATCAAAAGCACTGATGAATCAGGCTCAGGCCAAGACCTCCTGAGTATCCCAAAGCAAGCCCCCCAGCAACAAGGAGTAAAGAGAAAGGAAGGCTCCGATGACCGTCCCATAGATCCTGGAGCAACAACGGCTCTCTTGATATCAGACTTGCACTGGTGGAACACCGACGATGATATTCGAGGCTGGATTAATCAGGCCCAGGTAGAAGATGAACTGCGGGAGATCACGTTCTCTGAGCACAAGGTCAACGGAAAGAGCAAAGGGTATGATGAATCCCTTGTCCGATCCCCTCTGAAATCGCAGCTGTTCTGACACTATTAAAAAGACAAGCATACGTTGAGTTTACATCGCAACAAGCTGCCACTGCTGCGAAGCACAAGATTGATGCCTTTGGCGAGGGACAGCAATACGTCAAGAAGCACACAGTCACATACTCGAATCCGAACGTGAACCCCTTCCGAACACTGCCTAAAGATGCTCCAATGCGAGCCGGGAAAGACAACCAGAATAATCGTGCAACTGCAGGTGGCTTTAACAATGATCGCAATAATCAGAACTTCGGTGGGAATTTCCGAGGGCGCACCCCTGGCTACAATGCCACCCGCGGCGGCATGAATAACCATATGAATGTCAACAACTTCAACCGGAACTTCTCTGGTCCGCCTATGGGAAACATGGGCGGATTCAACGCACCCATGGGCGGTTTCCCGGGAAATCCAATGGGTGGCCAGTTTGGTGGTGGATTCAATCGTGGCGGCATGATGGGTGGTATGCGAGGCGGCCCTGCCGCGATGAGAGGCGGCAGAGGTGGTATGGGTAATGGAATGATGGGTGGTATGCCTATGGGTGGTATGCCAATGGGTGGAATGGGTGGCCCAATGGGAGGGATGCCCATGAACATGGGCCAGATGGGAGGACCTATGCCAGGTATGATCAATCCCAATCTGCTGTTCGTTTCCACAAGGAATGGCCCGACGCTCTGCAACATGGCAAGGACCATGCATGCAGTTTTCCAGCCGTTGGCGTGTTGATGGCATCTTTCGCAATTGCTCCTGGCTCTTGACTATCAAAGTCACATCTGTATTTCCGGGCCCCGTTACTATGTTGACGGTCACTCAATTTCTCATACTTCTGGCCTTCTTTTCCGACGTTATGCAGGAAGAGGAGCTAAAAACTAATCAAATTCTGTAGGTGGCGGCGGCTTTCAAGGACTTCAACCACACTTCAATCCAGCTTTCTTCCAACAGAACCAAGCTGCTGGGGGTGATTGGCAAAACCCACACGGAGCTAAACGACCGCGGCCAGAGTGAACGACTCGTTGAGACCGATATATGCCGAAGTTGCAAGAATTTATGAGCGTTCATCGAATCACGGATATTAATGCATTGGGTGGGATCTTTGGCGTTAGGTCAGGAAAGCCGGGGCTAATTCAGGTCTATGGATCAAGGGCCATTTTTTCTTACCTGTAACTCCTATCAAAACGCTGTACAAATAGACGGTGTTATTTGCGTTGAAATCAAGCTTTCTTGATTCTGAACACGATTTTCTTACCTTCCCGTTTCCTGTCCTTGTGCAATTTAAAGTTTGAGTATCAAATCGTGGCGATTCCAGGGAATTGGCGGCAAGAGCTTCTGTCCCATGTGCTCTTGCTCTTGGCTGGGGCGAATCCAATACGTTACTTACCTTGCTTGATGGGTGAGCGACACTCCTTCCCAACCGCTTTGCACATTTATCGAACTTTGGAAGCATGCTCATCACATAAACACATTGGCTTTAGTTATATGTCTGCTCGTTATTGCATAGCCGCTCCATCCATTTTACCACACGCGGGCGTTCAGCCATCAAAAATGGCAACAATGGCCGAACCACGACTGTACACATACACGGTGTACCATGGAATGGCTTGGTATGGGATGGCTACTCTCGGAGTCGTCTTGTTGACACTTTGCTCCCTACTAGCGGGCCTGACTTTGGCCCTCGGTGGACTTGATATGACCTGGTTACAGCTGCGGAGCGTCACTGGAACACCCAAACAACGGTATGAACTTACTTGATCATTCCTAGATCTTGTTTCTAACATAGCAAAGGCAGCAAGCTCTTGTGGTCGCCAGGATCAAACGGCACTCGACTTGGATGCTTTGTAAGTAACGATTCACATGGTTCAAAGAAATAGAAGGTAGCTGATAACCCTTAGGTTCTTTTATCCTTTGCTCCGTTGCTTGTGGCGAATCACTGCCTTTCATTATCCAAAGCCTCTGGCATGGAAACCAAAAATGGGCCCCTATTCTTTTCTCGACATTCTCCATTGCGTTATTTGCCGAAATCCTTCCTCAATATCTGATCCCCCGTCACACTATTGCCTGGGGCTATTATTGCTGGCCGCTGATATGGGCCTCCATGTGGCTCACATCCATCCTCAGTTACCCTCTTGCTCGGTTTCTGGATACTGTTTCTCGGCGCAAAGATGAACATAGTCTATTCACAAACGACGAGATGGCTGCCATTATCAAGTACCATGAGCAATCCGAACGACACGGTGGTATGATTGGTCCAGATGCTACCCGGATTATGCTTGGAGCTCTGAGCCTGGATTCACGAAAGATTGGAGGCGACATTACCCTGATTCCAGAGAAGCATGTCAAGGATGAGAAGGATGTGGAGAAGGCGGATCTTGTCATCCTTCAGGGAATGATTGTGCATTGGTCTGCTGTCAAAACTATCAGCATTGATGATCCGGTCGACAAGGCTTTCATCTCGAGGATCAAGCGTTGGTCATATAGCCGTATTCCGGTGATTGGTAGTACTCAATCTCCTGAAGTTCAAGACGGCAAGTCTACCACCGAGTCCAGCTGGAAGGGGAAACAGGTCTTCGGCTTTCTCCATGTAAAGGTAAGTACAGCATGACCCATGACTATGCTTTCGATCTTGCGTCCAGTGTTGCTGATTGCCTATGTAGAATCTTCTTGGTCTGGACATCTCGAAGAATAAAGTCTTCGTTAGAGATCTACCTTTGTATCCGCTGCCTATTGTCCACGAGGATATGCCAGTATATGACCTCCTGAACATATTCCAACTGGGGATGTCACGGTAAATCAAATACACGACAGCATTCTTCCGGTCTTTTCACACTGACGGTTACTAGAATGGCAATTGTGGTTCCGAAACCATTCAACTCTCTACAAGCGAACATTCAGACATCGCCAAAAGGTAGTTTCAACGAGTTCCAGGCACCGCGATGGACAGCCACGGAGAAGATGAATGCTCATATATTGTCTCGTTTGAAGGGATTGGGATTGGACGGGTCTACTGACTGGCCCACCGACTTTATGGGGGCTGCAAAATCTAATATCGAAAATCCCGTCTGCCCCAAGAAGGATGTGGTTGGAATCAGATGCCCAAAGCCCGTTGGGATTGTCACCTTCGAAGACGTCATTGACGCGATTCTCCAGAAGACGAGCCGTGATGAGAGAGACTTTTTTGATCGTGAAAACATCCCCCCTCCCACCAAGAGCAAGAAAACTGGTGACTACATCAATCCGCAACATGATAATGGTCAGAAAGAAGACGGCGTTCCTGTTTATGCGCGTAAAGCTCAAGTCTCCTTTCAACGATCATTACCTAGAACTCTCAGAAGACGAAATGTTTCTACCAAGGTGCTGCCAGCAACAGGTGCCATGGATGGAGCTGATGAGCTGAGCATTGATAGCGCTGGTGCTCTAGCTATCATACTTCGCAGATCACGCAGCAGCTACGAAGACAGCTCCTATACAGAAAACAGTCAAGGTGGCTTCCACTGCTCCGGCGAGTCCAGATCAACAGTTATTTCGCTGCCGAAAGCAGAAGAATTGGCCAGCTCTTCTCCCTGTATAGTTCTGGATTCTCCAGTCAGAACCTCGGTCAAAACTCCAATCAGAACTCCACTCAAAACTCCAATCAAGACCCCAATCAAAGCTTCAGCCAGAACGGTGAGTCTGCCATCGAAAAGAGCAGTTGCTATAGCTCTCCCAGAACGATTGACGCCTGGCTTGAGACAAGTAAGTTCAGGGGTTAGGCTTCCACGTATCAGGAGAGTCACACCATTTTCCCGGCAGCACTACTCGAGTTACGAAAGAATGGAGCAGACAGAAAAACAAGAATCGATATCTTCAGTGGCTCCGATGTCACCTGCAGCAGTTCCAGCTCGTCAATCCGACCCCTCAACGGATATCAATCACCCCAAAGTCGATACCGACTCAAGCGTAGAACCCTCCAGGAGCCTTGATAATGCCGGTAAGAGTTCTGGTGAGAGCAGTGGTGTGGCGCTTTCTTTGGTCTCTTGGTGCCCAAATGGCTTGGTTGATGTTGATAAATGGAATGAGGGAATATACGATTCTTCTGCCGTCGACTCTTCAGCCACTCTAATGGTAGAAAACCATGTTTCTACCCCAGAATGCGAGGTCCAGCAAGATACAGATAATATTGCCCCAGAGCCATACGGTGGCTTTCCCCCGGAACTCCTTGACGTTTCTAATACGGGCAAGGAGAATCGGACCTCCAAAGCTGTTGCCAGCACCCTTCCTCGCATGATAGGTCTAAGAGCAGATGTCGATTCCCTCGTCGATAGGCATGATTGTGTGGGCCCAGTCAGAGAAGAGAGTTTCCATGACGACAGAGCAATGCTGCCGAGCCAGCGGAGGGTTATCAATACTAGCGCAAGTATGAATATGAGTGGCCCGAGAAGCTCCAGTTTATGGTTCTAAGTGGCTTGCACTGATCGTTTTCATATAAATGATTTGGGGTTGTCGGAGAAATTAGAAGTGTGAACTTCTACCTCGAAAGCTCAAGCTAAACAGAGTCTAGGCAGCTACCTTGGATGCCACACATGGTGTTTCATCTGACTAGCAGGGTTTTATGAGGAAAGAAAAGTATTCATTAGGGAGGAGCAGTCCCATAAGGGGGATTCTGTTATTACTTTACTTTCGTTTCGGTGGGACGGAATGAGCTTTTGACCTTTATATTCGGGCTATTGCACTGCGTAGGATGAGATGTATCTGTCTCCAACGCCTACTCAATGTCTCTCTTTGACTAGCCAGCCCACAATCAAGTACTGCTAGACTTTTGATCGTTTCCTCCACAGTTTTTGAATATGGTTGGAGAATCTTCAACAACAATTGATCGACAGCCGACTGATCCTTCCCGTCATCATGCCCATTAAGAAACCGACGCCAATCCTTCAACGGTAGACATAATAACCGCAAAGCAACTTGGGTACGATAACATACGGTCTCCTTATCCAAAACATATTTTCCCAAGAACCCAGCGTCTTTCAAGGTTTTCTTCTGTGTCTCAGATAATAAAGGAAGTATATAAGAATCTAGACATATCTCGTCCCATTTGTTCTGCTCGAGAATGAATCCGTATTCAGCGAGAAGAAAATCGTTACTATGATTTCCGTATGATATATATATTTCTTCCCCTTTCTTGATAGGCTTGTCGGTGGTTATTGCATAGCCATTGGGGCCAAATGTAACCTCGCAGCCTTGATCGTCAGTGTGATTGAAGTAATCAGCGAAGGGATTGAGTGCCATGCAATCGTCTCGATTTGACGGATGTTTGGCTTTCCGGGAGGGGGAAAGGAAGTAGAACGTTCGCGTGTTCGTGATGAGCCAGGTATAAAGGTACTCGTCATAGGTTAGGAGAGGGAAGGCTTTAGACACGGCCGCCCAGTCTTTCGAGAGCTTCCTCTTCTGGTTCTCTAAAAGAGTCCTCGCGGCCTCTGGGAGAAGGTCCTGAAGTTGCGGGTCCCACATCAGAGGCATGGATTCTTGGAAGTCCTGTGGCGAGGGAAGGACGGCTTTCCATAAACGATTGGATTCATCCATCGCTAGGTCAGCGGCGAGCAGGCCATGAACTGTTATGGGCCCGATGGGGTCGGAGATGCGTTTTGGGACCGTCTTAGCTGTCCGCAGGGCTGTGAGAGGAACACTAACGATCGTGGAGCCGGCCTGGTAGGGTGTTAGCATAGGGAACTCTAGATACAAAGCAGATAGAGCAGACAAGTAGTGAGGGGGGTTCGATGGAGTCCAGCTTCACTTGGGTCACTGGACCCTGGATGGTTTGAAGATTAATATCATGTGAAAGGATTGCGGGCTGGGAATCGCGGGAATAGGACAGAAAAATACACAGAAATCCTGTAATACAACATCACAATTGTCCCTTTCCTCTTATGCTCACCTTGAGTTCCTTCTCCGCAATGATACCCAGTCCTCTCCCTGGAAAATGATGTGGAGCAACTCCATTGATCTTCACTCCAACACTGATAGCCCAATCCGTGAAGTCCTTGTGTTTCTCCATCTCCATAGAGGCTCAGAGCCGGCGAATATATTTATATTTTATATGTGAAGATCAATTGATCCAATAAACCCAGATCAGGCGGGTGTAAATATCATTCATATCTCTGATATAAAATTGTCGTGCCTGGCGAGGACTGCGGAACCGGTCCGTGATCTGAGCTATCCGCGACCTGATGTGACGACAGAAATGCGACAGACACAGCAGAACGGCAACACAACAAAACCACACATCAATGGCTCTGTTTGTGCGCCCGTCTGCCTTGCGGTCAAGTCTCCCTCGAGACTTGATCGCCGCCTGTACTATATCTCTCAATTCACGCCACTTCAGTGTGCTCAATCGCCCGCCGCCAAACTATCCTGGCCATGTCCCTCTTACCTTCATTGAGCGGGCAGGCCTGGCAGTTGGGTCTGCCGTCATCTCTCTGGCCAATCCATACCGGGGTGGTAAGTATATATCTCCTGAATGATCTTCAAATAACAAACCCTTGCTGATAGCAATTGCCAGATTTAATAGCGGCTCTAGGAGAAGCAACCGCGACGCCCTACTTCATCTACCGCCTGCGAGATGCGATGCTGGCCTCCCCCACAGGCCGACGGATCCTTCGAGACCGGCCGCGCATAACTTCACAGACGCTGTCTATGACATACCTCCGATCCCTCCCCCCAAATACAGTTGGACGGGTGTATGCAGACTGGCTGGACCGCGAAGGGGTATCGCCTGACACGCGGGAATCGGTCAAGTACATCGACGACGAGGAGTGCGCATATGTAATGCAGCGATATCGCGAGTGCCACGACTTCTTTCATGCTTTGACTGGCCTGCCTGTAATGGTGGAGGGGGAGGTTGCGCTCAAGGCTTTTGAATTCGCAAATACTTTGCTTCCCATGACGGGATTGAGTATGTTTGCAGTGACGAGGTTGAAGCCGGCCGAGAGGAAGAGGTTCTTCACCATCTATGGGCCGTGGGCAATAAGGAACGGACTGGGGGCACAAGAGGTAATCAACGTATATTGGGAGGAACAGCTGGAGAGGGATGTGGAAGATCTTAGAGCGGAGCTGGGTATTGAGAAGCCTGTGGATTTGAGGGATATCAGGAAGAGAGAAAGAGCAAGGAAAAAGGCGGAAAAAGAGGCAAAGGAAAGGTCTGGTGACAGTCTGGGTGTGAACTAAATTCAGGGAACATGAAGGTTTCTGGTCCAGTATAGAATGATACTCCGTTGTTAATTTCAGCACGCCGAATACTGTGATAGTTGGGTCCCTCCCCTAACGCCCTGCTCATGCCATGTCACAAGTCAAACAGATCGTCATCCTCGTCGTCCCAGCCTCCCTTCCTTCTACTAACCACAATCTTCTCTTCCTCTTTCTTCTCGGCCACCGCATTCAGCAGCTCCTTTAATTGCTCCTCTGTCACCTTCTGCCTTAGCTGTCCCGACCTCGCCAGCATGATCAGTCTATTCTCCACGTCCACCGCGCGCGATTCTTTGACCAGACGTATTCTTCCGAGTCTGTCTGCCGCTTCGGGCTCGAGGATCTGGTTGAGGATGGATTGGCGCGCTTCCGCTGAGAGGGATTAGACTTTTGTCAGAAGACGGAGGGCAAAGGGGGTTAACCTTCTTGTTGTCTGCTATCGTGTTAGTAGGAGCAGTCATCTCGGAGGGTGTGCGCACTGTCTGTCTTCGCCTTGCCCGCCGCCGCTTCTACCCCCGCCTCCTCCACCTCCGCCTTGAGCCTTGAGCTGCTCGAGCCTGGCTTTTCTGATCTGCGCAGGTGAGATTAGCGGGAAACACCTGAGACAGGGAGGATCCGAGTTACTTGTGCTAGATCATCGTCTTCCATGTTGAGCGTTGTTGTTGCGACCACGGCTTATCATACCAGGTTACGAGGTACATTACCCTAAGGTACAAAAAATGAGCAACCGGGGGATGGAGGGGCAGCCTCGTCACGTGGTTAGCTCCTGGTCACCGCGAACTCTGAACGTATCCCAAACATCCATTCTTCGTGCATCTATACCTACCTATCTACTTGAGGAGTTCTATATCAACAATAAAAGGTAGTACAATATCGTCCATTGCCCAACGCAAGAGACAAAACAAATGACAAAACGCCCATCGCCCTTCGTCTGCTTGGATCTACAAATACATATACATACACAACCCATTATTTGTGCAGCCTCCCTCCCCTAAATCTATATCTAGCATATCAACACAAATTGGCACGCGCCCTTAGAACCCATTTGCGAAGGGTATATACGAGTTCTTCTCCCGGCTCTTCATGTTTTGCTTCCCCTTAACCATGGAAACGATCAACTCGAGACGAGGACAGTCTATTCCCAATTCTGCCGCCCGTCTGAGCAAATAACCATTGTAGAAATCGATATTCGTCTTGTTCCCATCCAGTACAGCTTGCAGCATGGATGTACGATTCTTGCCAGTTTTATTGATAACTGACACGACCAATCTCTCCAGTCTCTCAGCACTGAATTGCTTATCGACCGAGGAAATGCGTGAAACTTCCGGTAATGATCGTAGGATTAAGGAGATCTCCTTTAAAAGTAATTTGATCGTCCGGGAGACCTGGTAATTGTAAAGAAGCTGGTCATTGAAGCATTCATAAACCACGGAGACAGGCCCGATGACGGAATTGATAGCCAGCTTTTCCAGTTGCATCCTGTAAAACTCTTGAGGTCTGAAGCCCACAGCGCCGAGCTCAGGGGTTCGACTGAGTGTGCGCATGAGATATTTGGATCTCGCTGGCCAGCCAAGGTCTATCCTTCGAATTGAGAGTCCCTCCTTTTTGATCTGTGCTCCCTGATTCGCCCGCGGGATTATTGTCAGAGGGATTGTGCCGGAACGCTTCTCGACAACGGTATATTTGTTTTCTGTTGATTGCAAATCGTGGGAGATATTCCCTAACATATAGTTTGGCCTGGTCATTGGATCGGGAAATACGGAGGAGTTGACATGGTCGACAATACCTAAGCCGTCCTGGATGAAACAGATTGTGGAGTTATATCGTAGACGATGCTTGATTGCAGTGAGGGCAGAGACGGTTGTATAACCTTCAGTAGTAACAATCAAATTTTCGATAATGGTATCCTGTGGTCCAGAAGAGAGATTCCTACCAACTCCAGAAAATTTCCGGCCTGGAGGCGTTGGATGGAAGCCTGCTGATGATTCAATATTGAATCCGGACTTTGTGTTTATCTCGCCATTCCTTAGGAGTTTGATAGTTCCACCTTCCTCGTGCCATTGTTGCATCAACGAGGGACGGTGCATCAAAAGAGTAACGGGCGGCGCTTCAGGGATTCCAGCCAAGGAATGTGCAATGAATTTTCCAACGGGGCCGGTCCCTAGTATGTGTATTGTGTTGGATATAGGCACGTCCAATGCGGGATTCGGCGCAATTATTCTCTCCTGAAAATTCATCGCGGGCTGGACGTCGTTCTCCAGATGATCTATCGAGTTTGTCTCATCTTCGGATCTCCATGATTCTTGAGTTCGCTGCCTGGTTACTGGAAAATCGCGATCGAGCTGTTCCGATTCAGTGGGAGGCTCATCGAGTTCTTCAATGCGAGGAACTTGAGGGGCTTCGATACTTCTAGTCGCCGCATTTGACATGCGTTCCGGCGCGCCATCGCCGACAATATTTTCCCGAAGATCATACTCGAAATTCTCGAGGTCCTCCCTCTTTGAAATTGTGCCGTGTGCCTTTTTGTCCATATCATGCCCTGGCGTCCGTCTAGTCGAAGCATTTGCATTGACGACGCTGTCTTTGGAATGCTTCCGGAGGCCTTCAACACTCTGCGCTTCCGAAATGCCACCTTCCGTCTCTTCCGTCCTACTTTCTTTAGTTGACACTCTCTTGACTGGTATTACTGCACTGGTAGATCTCCGTGTCCGTGGAATCGGCGGAAGAATGTCTGTGAGCGAGATATCTTGTGGAGTATCCACGGCCCTTTTTTGGGCAGTTTGACCATTGTATTGGCGTGTCAAAAGCTTTGGGTTCATATGCAACCAATTTCCGTTGTCTGTATTCGTCTTCCATTTCCGCCGCGGCCACCAGTAGGTGCCGTACTGCATCGACAAACAGCGCCTGGCCACCCGGCCCTCATACGTGTTATCGTAATGCCATGGAGAGTTACGAGGTATTCGAGTAAACACCCGCAACAGCGGACGGCCGCAAATTGGAAAAGACAGGTTGAACGGTTCTCAAGGGCTATTGAAGTCGACTCATGGCAGACGTAGAGTATAGGTGAGGCGCTGGTGTCTGATCCGCGCCCTTCCGAGGAAAGAAGCTCCTAAATCCTAAACATACATAAACGATGAGGGATGGCGGACGAGACAAGAGAGTCTGTTATGAATGATCGATAAATGATGGCTATAGGAGACCAGATGAGTTAATTATTGGTCGTCGTCGGCCGTATGGAATAGGTATTGGGAGCCGGATTGGACGATGTATCCGAGGAAATTTCAATCGATAGTTCAATGACGAAGGACTTCACGGGAGGAAGAAGTGGAGGAGAAATGCAAGACGTTAGGAGGAGAATAAGGAGGACAGGAGCAGAGTTGAAGATGATGTTGTCGCCGTCTACGAATCCGAAAAAAATCGAAACCCCTGCAGATTATTTACTGTCGGTAAATAGTTCTACCTTACCTTACTGTAGTTGGTACCTGAGGTACCTAAGGTAGCGAGGAGGAAAGCGGCCGCATTGCCGTCGCAACTTTTATAGCACAAATTCTTTGAGACGCTGCTGCGATCCTACCGCACAATACAACGCAGCACAGCCAGAGAGGAGATGGATAAAACCAACGTGCTGTCTCTCATTGAGCAGCTTGACGACGAGATTGATAATCTGGAAGAATCGCTGGCTCCGCTCGTCAAGACCGCATTGTCTGAAACAGCCTCGAAACTGCCATTACTCGACAAAGCCAAGCTCTATGTTCTTGTTACCTATGCCATAGAATCTATCTTGTTTTGTGGGCTCCCCGTAGTGCATTTTGTGGATTTGTCTAACAATGCTTCCAGCGTATCTGCGACTCAATGGCGTCCAAGCGCGCGCGCATCCTGTTTTCACGGAGCTCACCCGGGTGAAGCAGTATTTTGAAAAGATCAAGCTCGTGGAGAACCCAGTGGGCAAGAGAGAAAACCTCAGCGTGGACAAGGGGGCCGCTTCAAGAATCATCAAAGCCGGGTTGGTAAGTACATACCCCTGTACAACCTTTCATGATTTGGTTCTTTCTACTCTTACTGATTCGATAATAGTCTGGTAATGATAAATATGATTTAGAAAAAGCAGAGAGACAAGCGAAGGAGCGGGCGAGAGCACACATCAAGTTCGAGCAACTCTCAGAGAGAATGAAGCAGGAGGAAATTTCAAAGAAACGAAAGGCCGACAATAATACGGTTTCCTCCACATCAGACTCCGAATCGGACTCAGATTCTGCTTCTGATTCAACCTCGTCCGCAGAAGGAACGAGTGAGCCACCGGCCGCTCCTGCAACCATAAACAAGAAGCGCAAGGTAGAAGCATCCTCGAGTCAAAACGAGCCGGCACCGAGCCCAAGGGCTCCTAGTGCTCTAGAGCAATCAGGCACTAAAACGAGGAAAAGAGGCAAAAAGAAGGGGGGAAAGAATAAGCGCTAGAAAAAGGGCTCGAAATCTCAATGAAAATGCCGGAAACTAGCATCATAATGAATGGCGGTTGTGATGACGGATATGTGGATTGGTCTGTCATGGCATGGCGTTTTGAAAGGGATCATGGGAGGAATCAAAAGTACCAAGGTAGAATTTGTTTCTTGCGAACAATGGCGTTTGATGGAGATACCCAGGATACTGGTCAAAATCGCAGATGACTTGCTCTTAGAGAAGGAAGCTTATGGCTTATAGATCATACTCTACATGCCCCAACCATGCTTGTTTGGAGCTGTAGTAACGCGAGGTATACTGAAATATATCTATTTATCTGCCTTTTATATTACCTTCGCACTTCAACTCGTCCTATACTTACTTAAGTGCATTGAGTAGGCTTTCAGGAACTTCTTCCTTAAGATGGTCTGGTCTGTACCTGGTTATATATATGTAGTAATTGTACGCAATATGTAGGTACTTGCGGTACAGTATCACGTTCTGGCCAATCAGGGTGCTGTGCTTGTCATGCGCTAAAATTCTACATATAAATAGCCGGGAACATAGGAACCGAGGAGAGTCCCGGGTCCAGGCTGAACTTCTTGAATCTTCCAACAAACAACTCTCCAAACTCCAAACTCCAAACTCACTCTTCGATCTTCAATCTTCAAATTCAACCCTCGAATTTCAACTCCCAAACGCCGATAGACTTTCCCGTCTCAAACGAAAGCAATATGCCTCGTCAATCAAGATCCGGTGGCGGAAGCCGACCCTCTCGTCCAACTGTTGCCCCTTCAAGACCTGCTCCTCAACAAACCCGTCCTGCTACCACTGCGGCATACCCTCCCGCAAGAGCCGCCCCAGCGCCAGCTGCCCCTCCTGCTGCTGCTCCTGCTCCTGTGCAAGCGCAGCCACAAGCGTCAGCCGGTCCAGGTCTTTTCGGACAAATGGCCAGCACAGCTGCGTAAGTTTTGCCTTCCATGTGTCTGCACGGGTGCCGCTTCGGGGAATGAGTACTAACGGGTTGGATATAGAGGTGTTGCAGTAGGATCATCAATCGGCCATGCCATCGGTGGCCTCTTTTCAGGCGGTTCTAGCGCACCAGTAGAGCAACCACAAGCCAACAACGCCGTTGCTACCCAGGGACAGAGTGCTGAGAACAACTGGGGCGCACGAAGCTGTGATGCAGATGCGAAGCAGTTCACAAAGTGCATGGATGACAACCAGGGCAATATGCAGATCTGCGGTTGGTATCTGGAGCAGCTGGTACGTGATTCCCAGAGACATCGTCGAGAACTGTACGAGAACTGTACTAACTTTAATCGTGTTTACAGAAGGCGTGCCAGCAGGCTGCTAGCCAGTACTAGAAGTTGAAGAGGACATTAGGTCAACTGGAAACAACGTGAAACAGCATACTATGGCATTGGATGGCGCATCGTGTGTGGCAGAAAGAACTGTACAGTAGTCAGATCATCCAAGATCTAGCGCCACTCTGTTACAATAATACAAAGGAATATTCTCGCTACTCTCTCTTTATTGGACTGCTGTATATGCAACACTACGGTGGCTAGGGTCGTTTTGCTCTTGTGACATCGGGTTCAAACTACGAGAATTAGAGCGGCCCGGAATCGGTGGATGAGAAGACCAACTCAGCGGTTGATCACTCTATTCATTTTTGTCCATTTGTTTCTCGAGGCGATTTGCGACCACTTTTCAATCCTTTTCAATCTGATCTTCTTATCGTCTTCTCATACTTCGCTCAAGACATCAAAGTTGTATGCCTCGGAGCACCGGATGGAATCCCAAGGCAAAGGCAGCCAGTCATAGTCCCCTTTGACCATATTTCTCACAGGCTGCGCCGCTGGTGGCCTCTCTTCCTGTTCTATAAGGGCAGTCATAAACTATGTCACGCAGGCCCTTGATAAAATATGACTCTATGCCGTGGAGGCCGTGGAGGCTTGGGGCTTAAGCAGCAGTGAAGGAAGGGGGGGGTTATTCAATCTTGACCAATGGTATCAGACCCCCCCTCCTCCTCCACTCTATGCAAGGCGCAAGTATTGTGCTCAGTGAATTTGATATCAAGACCTTCTCCATCACAAGTCTACCATCGTTGATATCAACTCCTACGGCTTTATTGGATACCCTAGTGTCTCTCTTCCCCGGTCTCAGTCCACAATGTTGAGACTGGGCCTGGAAGTTATCCATGAAAACTAGTAAAGCGCTATCTTAATTAAAGCCCCCTTCCTTTTTTGTCGTAACCTGGGGCTCGTTGTACCAAGCCTTTTGAGGAATTGACAGATGCAAGAAGTCCTTTTCGTACTTAAACCTTGATGGGATGAGTTGACTATGGATTTGACCGTGGTATGTAAATTGACGAAACGAATATGAAGCGATTCGAAATAAAGTGCCCAAAGAGCGAGAACTGAACCAATCTGATGATCGCATAATACATAGGCTGACAGTGCCTACACATGTCTTCATGGATAAGGTAGGTAATGTGGTGAAGATTCTGCCAAACTTAAAGACACGATTGCACAAACCTAGGTATAAATATAAACACATAATTGGACCCAGGCCTATACTTAAGTCATATAAAAGCACAACTTGGTATTAATACTCTCGAAAATCGAAGTGGGTTGACAATTGTCACAGATCCTGGCATCGTCGCATTTCCCTTCCAGACAGTGTTCTATCACGTGATGGGACAGTTTCCATTCGCTTATCGTGGCGCTAGTGCAGAGAAATCGCACAGCTAGAAATTTCCCAAACTTTCGCGAATTCGATCCCTCAGGACCTCTCAACATCAACATCACCTCACCACCTTCACCTCCACCATATCCGCGGATTGAGGCGAAACTATGGCTCGTGGACCGTGAGTAGACCTGGCAATTCTTTTTCTTGGACAAGAATCAAACCCGCAAAAGATACCTCTTCGAATTCTTCAATTTCCAACAGAGACTCCGTCCCACCCCAAGACGTTGATACGAGTCCCTTTGACTTTACTCGGGGTCTCGTCCTTGTTCCTGCTTGCCATGAGAGATACCGAACGTCTGCTAATATCAATTTTCTTGCAGAAAGAAGCACCAAAAGCGCTTGAGCGCGCCATCACATTGGCTCCTCGACAAGCTTTCTGGTACCTACGCTCCCCGCCCTTCCCCTGGTCCTCACAAGCTCCGCGACTGCATGCCCTTGATTGTCTTCATCCGAAACCGTCTCAAGTATGCTCTCAACTCTCGTGAGACGAAGGCGATTGTTATGCAACGCCTGATCAAGGTCGATGGCAAGGTCCGCACCGATGCCACCTACCCAGCCGGCTTCATGGACGTCATCAGCATCGAGAAGACTGGCGAGCACTTCCGTTTGGTCTACGACACCAAGGGTCGTTTCACCGTCCACAGAATCCAGGCTGAGGAGGCGGAATACAAGCTTGGAAAGGTCAAGCGGGTGCAATTGGGCAAGGGCGGAATCCCATTCTTGGTCACGCACGATGCTAGAACGTAAGTTCTGTCAGACATCATTCAGCCGTTGGTCCAAGCTTTGGTCGATCCACCCCCAGAGACTGGAGCTAGATCAACGGTTGGTGTATCAACCTGGCGAAATGCTGACAAAATTGTGCCTACAGTATCCGTTACCCAGACCCTGCCATCAAGGTCAACGACACCGTCAAGATTGACCTTGCTACTGGCAAGATCACCGACTTCATCAAGTTCGATACCGGTGTTATTGCTATGGCCACTGGTGGTCGTAACATGGGCCGTGTTGGTGTCATTACCCACCGTGAGCGTCACGATGGAGGCTTCGCCATTGTTCACATCAAGGATGCCATTGACAACTCCTTCGCTACCCGTGAGAGCAACGTCTTCGTCATTGGGTCAGAGAAGCCCTGGATCTCCCTCCCCAAGGGCAAGGGTGTCAAGCTCTCTATCGCCGAGGAGAGAGATCGCAGACGTGCACACGCCCTTGCAGGCCACTAAGTGTGTAATTTCTTTGCTCTGGGTTTTGAGATGATTCCGGTATGGAGTATTTGGGCTTTCTTTGCTGGAACATTCACAAGGGGAATGCAGATAGGAAAATGAACCAATACCATGAAATGTAAAGCAAAGCAATGATTCCAAATCCAAGACACTGAGCCTGAGCCTGAGCCCTCTGCCTGTATGCGTGATGAACATACAATACCTTGAAGATAACCATACCTTCCATCCCACTCGGCGGAAGGTAGAGCGAAGTGAGGGGATCTCTTATGCCCGCCTTCCACCCACACGGGAATGATTATTAATGAGGCCAAGCAATGAATCTGGCATACAAACCAATACAACCAACACTGCCCATACACAATACAACAACCCCCATCCTATTATCCTTGTCTTTTGCCGTCACGAGGATCACCCCTCTCTTCAGCAGGTACACGCAGATCATGGGGAGAGGCCTCGTGCTCTTCAGAATTTTGCCGGGTAGAGATGATGCGATGGCTTTGGAAAAAGAAAAAGGAGAAACTTCACAGATGAATTAATTGATTTCACGGCCCCCAAAACACCAATGCGAATCCGACATAAAAAAAAATGCGTTTAATCAATAAGAAGACATGGTCTGGGCCATACACTGCGTTCGTGACGAGTTCGGTGAAAAAGTGGAGGTCGCCGTCAATCGAACTGCGCATAGATAATCTGTACGGAGAATCTAGCAGTGACAGGCCCGAGGAACCTTTTACATGCGGCGTCGCGTGGGGTGTCACGGCCTTTAAACGGCTTGACTCGGGTGTCAATCGATTGTCAGTTGTTGAAGAGAAGAAAGTGGGATGAACCATCCATCTCCTTCGTCCAGTGACGAATGAATGGAGGCGCCTCTGGCAGAAAGGCTTTCGCCATCGCCGCCGTGCTTCGTGTGTACTTCACATGTACCATGTACCATGTACCATGTACGCAGTATGGGCACAATGCGTATCCATCTGTGCCATGCTGGATCCATCAAAAACACATACTTAAGACGAGAGTCGTGCCTTGCTGTACACAATACGATCCCTCCCAGGATAGTCTGTCTCAGAGCGGGCGGCGGTGGTGGTTTTGTTGTCATTGCCGCTACTTCGTGCTGTACCTATTATGCTGCAACTCCGCTACTCCACTCTGCCTCCCTCCGCTGCTCTAATAAGATCTGCCCTTCTGCTCTTCTTGCCCCGCTTCTTTGTTGTTATAGCCTTGTGCTTCCCCTCTCTCTTGTCTTGATATAACACCGCCATCCCTTTGCCTCTCCAAGAGCGAGCCGCGGCCTCTGTAGCTGAGGCCATTCAGAGAAACCCGTCAGGACTTCCCGGAGAGACAGTATATGCGCAGAGTCGATCTAGATCTACGGAAAGTCGAGTAGCATTACAGGAACCCTTGCAATCCCTGCCACGGAACATGTCCCTCTGCATGTCGGCCCAGAAGGTCCCGAGGGCGGCCAGGTTCCTCGCTTCCAGGTCTCTTCAGCCGAGCCCGTGTCGTATTACCCCGCCGTGGACGAGCAACTCGATATCGAGGTGTCGATGGAGCAGCTCAGACGCATCAGCCGTCTCGCGTGGGCAGGGCAAAGGCAAACCTGCCGTGAGAGCGGCAGCGAGCAGATGGACTACATTTCAAGTCCTGAGTCTGGTTGCAGCGGCGGGATGTCTGACTTACTATATTGCTACAGTGCAGTCGCAGTTGGGGAGGGTGAAAGAGAAGGATTATTCAAATCCCGCCAAGTTTGGCGGCCAGCCAAAATATGCCAATCTCAACGACATGGAAGCTGTAAGCGGTCACCGAGAACATGTTATCCAATCATTTACTGAATTGTACTAGGCCATCAAGGAAATCCGTCAAGCGATAGGGAATGAGGATACCATCTCGACCGATCCTGAAGACCTGAAAGCTCACGGTTATTCAGAATGGTCCTCAACCAACGTCGATAGTCTCCCCGTCGCAGTAGCGTATCCAAGGTCTACGGAGGAAGTATCTCAAATTGCCAAAATCTGCTACAAATATCGAGTACCCATCATCCCTTTCTCCGGAGGATCCAGTCTCGAAGGCAACTTCTCAGCCCCTTATGGGGGCATTTCCGTCGATTTCGCATTCATGGACCAGATTCTGCAATTCAATCAGGAGGATATGGATATTGTCGTCCAGCCCTCTGTTTCTTGGATGGAATTGAATGAGGAGTTGGCCAAACGCCAGTCCGGACTCTTTTTCCCTGTCGACCCCGGTCCCAGTGCAAGAATAGGGGGAATGGTGGGAACGAACTGCTCTGGGACTAATGCTGTTCGCTATGGTACCATGAAGGACTGGGTAATCAATCTCACTGTTGTTCTTGCAGATGGTACTATCATCAAGACCAAGCGTCGTCCGAGAAAAAGCTCAGCTGGATATAATCTCAATAGTCTCTTTGTAGGGTCAGAAGGTACACTCGGTTTGGTGACCGAGATCACTCTGAAGCTCGCGGTAGTGCCACAAGAATACTCGGTTGCTGTCGTCACGTTCCCTACAATCCGAGATGCGGCGTCAGCTGCCGCCGGGGTTATGAGGGCTGGTATACAGGTTGCAGCTATGGAGATTATGGATGAGGTCCAGATGAAAGTTGTCAACTTGTCAGGGTCAACGGCGCCAAGAAAATGGAAAGAGTTGCCGACTCTCTTCTTCAAGTTTAGTGGAACGAAAGCTTCTGTTAAGGAGAATATAGCTATGGTGTCAGCAATTGCAAAGGCCCACAAAGGTGGAGACTTTGAATTTGCCAAGGATGCAAAGGAGCAAAAGCTTCTCTGGTCTGCGCGAAAAGAGAGTCTCTGGTCGATGCTGGCCTTGAGGAAGGAGGGTAGTGAGGTCTGGAGCACGGATGTTGCAGTACCGTTCTCAAGGTTGGCTGATATCATCGAGGTCAGCAAGAAGGAGATGGACGATCTAGGATTATTTGCGAGCATCTTAGGGCACATTGGAGATGGGAATTTCCACGAGAGTATTATGTACGACTCGACGGTTGAGGGGGAGAAGGAGAAGGTGGAAAAATGTGTGAAGAATATGGTAAATAGGGCTCTCCAAATGGAAGGAACCTGCACTGTGAGTCCATCCCCTTGTACGCATATTTAAATTGAGCTGATGCGGGAGTCAGGGTGAGCATGGCATCGGGATCGGGAAGAAGGAGGCATTGCTGATGGAGCTTGGAAATGACACCCTTGGTGTAATGAAATCCATTAAACAGGCTTTGGATCCATATTGGATTATGAATCCTGGGAAAATAATCGATATTCCTTCATAGCGGTTGACGTTCTTCGGGGTGTTCAACTCAGGACAAAGTAGACTTGGACACTACTTTGGGTTATTGTTAATTTCTGCATATTGGTCAAATCTCGGTGCGCGGTTATGCATATTTGTTTGTTTCTCGTCAGTTCTGCGTTTGCATGTCCTTCTACTCGGTGCACATGAAAGCGGATAGGAGGAGCAGTGGTAGAATGGAACGCTACATAATTGCATTGTCATGGATACTCTTACATAGATAGATTCCTACGCTCCTCACGACTGCACTGTCAAGGCAATATCTACGAGAATACGACACTACTTATATTCCTGTGTTCTTTGCTTCGTGTATACGGGATTCCTGTCACATTGCCTTGAACAGCGGGTTCCTGTAAGTGTCAATGTGTCATCCCTATCAGTCGATAAGCAAAGCGCGGATTATTACAAGCGTGGGTGATGAACTTGATATTCTATAGGTGGGGACCCTGGGAGGTATTACAAGTGGGAGGAATGCTTGAAAGCTGTGTACCTCTCCTCTCGTCGAGTCGTCGTACTATGCACATTTCAAGCAATGACGAAAGGTCAGTATGAAAGCAGGGAAAAGCGGCCCCGAAAGGTGATTGATCATTGGGCTACATATTCTTTGATCTTTTTTCTAAAGATGAATTCCCATCTTCTTTTCCCACACAGTACCTGTTTAAGGTATTTAGTAGAGAAAGAAGTTTATTATTATCTTCTTTTCTCTTCCAGTTCTTCTTGCCTTCTTTCCTTTTTGACGCCACTGTTTACATGCCTTCTCTGAGTTATACTCCAGGTGCTCAAAACCCAAAGGCGCTGTCAAGGAGAGTACTCTAGACTTTGTTATAGTTTCCGCTGCCCAGATACCTAGTTAATGTTTCGTAATAAAGAACCTTGCCCATTGGTGCAAAAGTTGGAAAAAAAATATTATTATAATTACTGCTTTAGGTTGCATTTGACATGAATGGAAAATAGTGGTTATTGCGCCGCTATACGACTGTAATGTGCAGATTACAGGGATAGGCTACATCCGCGATTTCTTCGGTATGCAGCAGGATTTTGTCAACTACAGTCTACTGCATCAAGACCAGAAACATCCGAGTAAACGAGGTCTGGGTAATTGGTGAACCAGAAGTAAAATCAGATGGAAGATGACCAGGCCAAGCTATGGATCTAGTCGATTGTTCTCTAAGGCAAAAGAGATAGACAAAAATTGGTGCGAAATTGGCAGGCAAGGCCAACTTTTAAGCCAATCCCAATCAACAAAGCTGTAAAGCCACACTTAAAGCACTTTCTTTCTAATTAGACACAACACAAACTTGCAAGTCATTTGACTTAATAATCAGACCCGCAATGTATTTATCAATAAGACCCAAAAAGAATGACTGCTGTGGCTAGACAGTCTAGACTGGGAATTCTCTAAATTGACACAGGTCAACCGTCAAGTTTCAACTCATGCAGCCCAGATGCATGACAGTCCGGAAGATATGGCAAAGCTCAATCCAAAGCCCAGAGAATGAGTATAGAGTCAAGATGCGATATCCTTGCTCTGCAAATTCACATGCCAGCTTTTGGTGTCGGGCAAGTGCATGCGGTGCAAGGTGTCACAGCTTAAGGTTACTTTAGCGTCCTTTAAGCGATACTTTAATTCTCCTTAGCGTAGGCAGGTGGCTTTAACTAACCTTCGCGTATCTGTTCAATTTCTCTCAATCGAGAGCCTTAGAATCAAAACACATCTTTGTGCCAAACGTCCATGTATCAAACCTCAACATATCAAGTCTCCTGACAGCAATTGGTGTGATGCTTCCTCTATCCGTGCGATTGACAGAACCAGAACGGATTGCCACTCCAAGTACGACGCTTCTGCTTGTCCGCGACTTTTCTGCTTGTCCGCGACATCACCTTACACGCTGCCTTGGCACAAGATGATGACGCCCTTCACAAACTGAGCCACCGTTTGAAAATGCCTGACTATATCACCATGTTAAACAAGCTTCAAAGCAATTGTCATCTGTTGTCTAGGCTCAGGAGTCAGTACCTACCAAAACATGCCAGGCTGCGGAGCCTATCTGCATTCTAGCCCATGCCACGCACATCATGTTGCATTATGGGTCATTGAGGACAAGCTAGAAGTGCTATCATAATGGTTCCTTTGCAATAGGGAGCCGAGAAGAGCCAAAGCTGGCGACTATGGATGAGTATCCTTTGCTGCGAGGCCACTGCTTAACTCTGGTTAGTAGTTACAGCATTGCACGCAGACTCTGAAGACTCACCTGTTGGCTTTTATGCTCTCTGATAGTATATGCGTATGTATATTTCTTCTCAGTCAAGCCTGGTATATCAGTCCACTGTTAAGTTGTGCTGGATACTGATCCTCTCTGTTTCTATAGTTCACTTGCTTGGCTTATACGGTTATAGCTGTGCCAAGTGTATCTTCGCTATTGTCGTCCTATTCCAGGAAGCTGTATCAGTCGACAGATGTTATTGTCTTTTGAATGGGCATCTGATTATGAATCTGTCGGAGAGACGTAAGGGACGGCGCATACATCAAAGCACTTGTAGGAACTATGCCTTTTTTTCCCTTCGAGTAGGACCTCTTGTGTGCACATGCAATTTCAGAGAGCAGTAATTGCACACTTTGCAGGCAATGAGTAAGGACTGGAAGGCTAGGATCTTCTGTTAGTCCAAGGATCAAGTTATTTCTTGTTATGATGCCTTACTGAATGTTCTCCTTGAGTGTACCTGTCATACGGCAGTAGATGGAGGAGAGTCTCGACTCGAGATTCCATCAAACCAATAGGTAGGAAGCTTGCAGATAAGGGCCAGTATGATGAGACCTCGACACGGTATCTAGACAATCAGCGGATAAGTTATAGACAAGTGACAAGATTGGGGGAGCAGATTTGTGTATTGCCAGGCTATTTCTGCTGTTGTGCTAATATGAACAAAGACCTTCTTTCATGCATAGAGTTCTGTGCAGCTTATATTGAAAGCAAGCCGGTCAAGAGACCCCGGAACAGCCTATCCATGTCCTGGACAGTGACAAGCTGGATATCTGTCTGCTGGATCTGAAACCTCATCCGGAAGTCTGCTGCTCCTCTGCCTTTCCCTCATCTCCTTTCTTCTCTTCCTTTGTTTCGTCTCCGTCATCACCCTTGACTTCTTTACCGTCCTCTCCCTTGGTGTTTGCTTCCTTCTCCATCTGCTCAGCAAGCTCGCGTGCCTCTCGCTCCTCCTTTGCCGCTCGAGCCTGGCGAGCTAGCATACCCGGAAGTCGAACTCTTCTGGCTCCTTCACCGGAGGCAGAGAGTTGCTCAATGGTTGTACGGTCGGTCAGAGCAAGTGTGAGCTTCGCTATAATGGGACGGTCTCTCTCGGCCTTTGCACGAGCCTCGGCATCTGTCATCTTGTCTGACATCTTGCTCGATGGAAAGACCTTTTATGTTGTTAGCCTCTACTATAGTCAAGGATTGACACGTTATCTCAGGATCTGTACCTTTGGAGGATTGGGGTGTCTGATCTGGTAGATCTGATGGAAATTGGTCGTTTCGAGTGAGATAGGCACTCAAGGAGGGAGGCACCCAGTGAGACAGGTACTAGAACGTGATGTCGTTAGCCTTTACTATAGTCAAGTATTGACACGTTATCTCAGGATCTGTACCTTTGGAAGCTTGGGGTGTCTGATCTAGTAGATCTGATGGAAATTTGGTTGTTTTGAGTGAAATAGGCACTCAAGGAGGGAAGCACCCAGTGAGACAGGTACTAGAACGTGATAGATGATGGCGTACACGTCTGGAGGTTGTAAGTCAACTACCAGTGCTGTGACTGTTGTCTGTGGTGTATGTGGTGGGGGGTTCAGTTGTTGTTTGTTGGTAGGTAGGAGGAAGGGTGGAGGTGAGGGATCTCAGAAAAAGGTGGTAGGTGAACAAAACAAAACTCGAAGAGATCTATGCGGGATACATGTCTACGTGGACAAACAGATTTCCTTGAGACTAAAAGTCCAACAGTGCTACGCAATCTACTACCAGTTACGAACTCATCCCTACTTTCGTGTTATACCATATCGTGGGGAATCTGGGTGTTTGAGGTAGGACAGACTGGAGAGTATCCTCGAGTAGCACGGTACGTCTGGACTAGTATAACACATGTGTTATAGGACAGTATCTGAACCACGATGTGAAGGGCTTTTGGTCATCCTCTATCCCTGATTCTGAATTGATACTCCTACTGTAGTTTCTATCAAGTCTCCAAGCTCTTCAGATGTGGAATTAAGGCTTCCGGGTGGGAGTCACGTTTCGTGAAAAAAGGGGTCATTTCGGTAAATAACCGAGACTTGATCTCCTGGACACTTACTTTCAAGTTCCAAAGAATATCCTCTTGGCTTAATCCTGCCAGGATTCTATCATATTAACATCAGTCAATAGACTCGTCACACTTTTAGGGCGGGAGGAGAGCAGCTGATGACAGGTGCTGCAGTATCCAAACTCCTGCAGTAGGATAAGCCATTGGAGACTCCTCGGCCAAACCTCCACTATTTGTGGCAAGTTACTTTTGCTTGGGGAATAGAAGTCGCTTTGTTTTTGGCAAAAGACCATGCACACTAGGTGTGTTTTATACAATTTTTAACTTTGATCGAGCAGCGTTGAGAGACCAATATTTACAATGAAGCTGTTGCCTACAGGTTGCCAAAATCATACCACATGGCTTTTCAAATGCAGGCCGTAGAGCTTGCCTGATATGATAACTCGGTATGTGCTTCTAGTGCTCTAGATCTGGGCTTCATAACAAAAGCTTGGCTGCTTTGCTCACGAATGTACAATGCCATTGCCTCTGCAGCAAAGGATAAGAATCTGGCTAGCACCTCAGTTATGGGAGCCCATTAGATCCAAGATCGTGGAGACATGTCTGACATTCACTGGTACTGTATCTTGAAGGACCGAATGGCAAGGTTATGGCGCTATTACGAGACGTCGGGAGAATAGTTGCTAAGTTGAGTAACAGTAACTAGTGTGGTCCTATGGCGCTGGAACTACTGTCGATGACAGCGTCAGATTTTCATATGGTCGAGGTGTTTTGAGATCAAGGAATGTTGAGGTGGCCATCAGACACCAAATTTAGTGAGCCTGATACCTTGACGAGATTGCTTTTCGGCAGTCGTCTCGTAGGAGAATATCTTTGATATTGATCCGGAAGATCATTGATTTGTCTCTTGTAAGGACCAGCATTTTGTGTCTCTCTCGAGTCCCTCATACGATATGGATGGTGAGCATAATACACTGGCTCATTATCAACGCGACTTTTGTCTCCACTACTGTCCGCTTTTGCTTGAGTACCGGTTAATCAGAGCAAACTGCCCTTTTGCATATGTGTACCAGTATCTTCTCCTGTGGCTGTCAGATGGATTTGAACTCTATCTGGTGTAGTTTGGATTGGCAAAAGCAGTAAGAAGGCTGCCTCCAGGTTATGTTTTGACATGGTTGATTGGATGCTAGCACAGTACTTTTAATAGCGTATGTTTTTGACAGTACTTGCTTATAGGAGTACTTGGATCTGGAGAACTCACTTTGTCTTTATGGAGCGCTACGATTATCAGTCTTGAGGACCGTTCCACTCTTTGAACACGATTCTTGGCGCTGTAAACATGATTTGCCTTATACCTGCTTTGAAGATATCTTGGAAAAGTGGGGTACCTCTACCATGGTTGGTGATAGCATCTCTTGTGGGTAATCATCGAGAGACTGCCAGTTGGAAGTCTCTTCTACTAGCTTTGTTTGGCGTACCATATTTTCTGACTTTCGGATCTTATGCGACATTAATACCCAAGATTCCGGAACTGGGAAGAGCTGCTACATAGCAATATCTCTAGTTCTCGTTCTAAGTCTTGTTTCTCGAAAAATTGTAAAAGATGTTTAAATATCCCCTAGCCTCTTTCATAAGTTCAAAACCCCTGTGCGGCACATCATTCCAGGTGTATACGTCTCGCTCGTGTATCGCTGTGTCGATGCGTGGAGTATCTGACATCATGACGTATCCCCGAAGAAGGCAGAGCCTCCGATTCTGCTAAATAAGACACCATAAATCGTCTGTCCATGGCTCTGCGTTCCCGGCGCCCCGCACTGACTTTGGGGAATTTGGCTCTCGCCCTCACTCTGGAGATCACTCGACTTCTTATAGTTGTTATTATTGGCTCGTAATGTCGACATGTGAGAGTTCTAGGCTTTAGTAGTGTTGGTCACGGATGAAATCCAAGTTTTGTTGCACATCGCACAGATCCTTAATTCTCAAATATTGGCCAGCCCTGGATTACGCAGCGCGCGGGACCTAGGCCCTTTATAGCCTAGTAAATTTCTGGGGTATCGGCGCTACTCCACACGCTAGACCACTTGCTCCGATTTCGAGGTTTGCGATATGCAACAGAACGCTTAACACTATCTTCAACGCACAATATCTCACACCACAATGCCCCGATTGAAAAGCCAAATAGCACGCACAGCTACCCAGACCTGTGACTACAGTTTCCTCAATTTTTTACTCGAATCGGAGAGTTGAAGCTTGGTGGATTTCACGCTAAAATTGAAGATTGGAGCCTGAGTTTGCCTAAGGCCTGGCTGGCGGGAGACTAGTGGAGGGCCTAAGCAGGTAGCGCATCGCTACTGCTTACGTAAGGTATCTAATAAGGGTCGAACTTTCGCGTGCTCCTTTCTTTCTTTTCTTACTGCATCAGTGCATCGTACATTCATTATCACTCTACTACACTCCACTATATGACAACAATTGCGCTATTCTACTGTATGCTGCGTGGCGCTTTTATTTGTCATGGAAAGCTGCTGCGATAGTGGTGCCTAAGACCGTTAACGCCTCCTCGCAGAATTCGACGACTATCTGCATGCGAATGCTTCTCTTTTCTCGACAGTTGTCGTCGCTTACTTATTCGAAAATAGCAACCTAGATCTGTCGGCAATGTTCTCCATTCTACTTTGGATCTCTGGTTGACCACTGCGGAGGTTGTTGCATTGGCCGTCCGTCTACTAGTTTCTGTCGGCAATCGTTATTGGCATACACAACAGGGCCTTCGATATACCTCTCGAAATTATACAGACAAGTTGGATAAGCGGATCTTACTTTATATCGCAAGATTAGGTCCCACACCTAGGCGAGTCGGGCGACAATATCTGCTTTATTGCTCTGGAAGTGGCATTGGCTATGCAATGGAAATAAAAATTGCATTACCATATATTCTGTCGCCTTCTTTTGCTATCTTGACTGTCTCTTCTGCGACGCTTAGTTTCCTAGAAAATCTTCCTTGTAATTCTTGTATACTTGGTCATCTCAACGTTTTGAAACAATTAGACATCAGCAGCTGGCCAGTTAGTACTGACCACTAAGCTGAAGTGCAAATGACTGTTATGCAGACAATGACTCTTGTTTCATCAAATAGATCTTGTTGTGATGCGCGGCTCGGACCACAGGCAGCATCGCTCCAAATACTCCATGCTAGAATAGGAGTCGGGCAAAGGTTGTCCCCCACAGTCCGAACCTCTCACTTTGTAGAGAGGTAGTATTTGGGTCAATGTTCAGTGCCACTGCTTGACTGCGAGCTTCGAAGGTAGGCGATGACACGGAATAAGAGGAACGAGAATGGGATTGGTAACCCAACCGTGAGCTGTAGTCGGTATCCTACTAGCGGGTTGTGTAGGCCCGATGGCTGACAAAATCGGTTCTATTTGTTTTCTGTTCTTCCCGCCACAGTCTCTTTTCTACCTTGAATACGGTATATTGTCGAACATGGGAATAGAATTAAGCGATAATAACTGTGTTGATCCAACGATAAGTGACCAATCAAAGAGTGATTTACCTTACCCTCCAGGTTCCAGATTAGAGAGATAATAAGCTTGTACATCCAAGGTGTTCTACTAATAAGGGGCGGTGTGCATCGTATTCGCAGACCGCGGTTAAGTTTTAAAGATGACAAGAGCAGATAAGAGGAAGCTTTGATTTTTGATTCTTTGCTATGCAGTAGCTTTTTCGTCGCAGAGAAATGGATAACTCGAATTCGCCTACACAATAGTAGGAGCAGAAAGCAGAGGCAAGGCGCTTACAGAATAAAAGAAAGGGTCGTAATCGCTAACCAAGAGATAATTTACAGAGGTACAAATGGTAATCGTTATTCCTGGAAGTCCTCTTATTACGTGTCATGCAAGCTTCTTAAAATTTTTTATTTTTAATTTCAAACTAACCCCTTTTCTTTTTGGATGGTAGCATGCGTCCGCCTCTGTTAAAAAAGGAAAATGGAGCCATCGACTAGGTTGTAAGTTGTAACAGCTGAAAAACACCTGCATGCGTGTATGTTACACAGCCTCCACATCTGCGCGGGACTTTTGAAATCATACCCTTACGAGTCCCCTTGAAACTCAAATATATTAGCGCTCCGAGACATATTCGGAGAGATCAGCCCCGGGCCGCAAGGTTTTTGAGGGCTTTGCTTTTTCTGGCTCCTTTTTCTTGAGATCTAGAATGTCTTGCTGCTGGATTGATTGGTTGGACTCATGACCAGCTGAAATAAAGGAGACAGTTTTCCTTTTGTTAGGATTGACAGTCTGGTCGATTCCTGCATTATCTGGGCTGACAAGCTGACAAAAAACCAAGACAGCACTCTCGCTATTGGTGCAATAACATTCGGAGGCTAATCGGAGCAGATGCATTATGCCTCGCACCTTGGCAAGTCGTATTGGTGTAACAACTTTTGGAGTAGATGCATCGTGCCTCGCACCTTGGCAAGTCGTACTAGCATTTATGCCCCGATTGTGAAAGCAGTAGATATAAAGATGTAGATGATCTAGAGGAGCTTTTCTATCTCATCAATCTCATCAATCTCATCAATCTCATCAATCTCATCAATCTCATCAATCTCATCAATCTCATCAATCTCATCAATCTCATCAATCTCATCAATCTCATCAATCTCATCAATCTCATCAATCTCATCAATCTCATCAATCTCATCAATCTCATCAATCTCATCAATCTCATCAATCTCATCAAAGCTATAACGCATAGTTCTTCCACTACTTGCCTCTCATTCTATTTTTTAAATCTTGATGAACAGATTCGACAATATGGGAGTATCAGATCCCAACTACGGCACAGTCCGTCAGCTCTGCCAAGCCTTGGGATACGGCTCAGATCACAAAAAAAAAAACGCCCGATATCATTCTAGCCTCAGTTACCCAACGAGGAAACATCGGGAAGAGTTCAAAAGACAATATCTTTTGGGATCTGCGGAATTCCCATTAGAGTATAACCATCCACAAGTCCTAGAATGTGCCTCGAGCTTCTTGACACAGAATGTCAAGTTGTTCTTGGAAACACCAGAGACAGTCAAGTTCGAATGGCCAGTATACCCGCGCGACGATGTCAAGTAAGTCTTATGTAAAACTATTTAGATAACATCCACTGACGCCAAGTAGAATAAGGGAAACACTAGCAAAATTGATGTGCATGCAAGAGTATATGGCCGTAAGGAATGCTATCAGTAAGGTATGTTCCGGCCTTCTGTTCTTATCTCGGGATTATGTTGACTTGAATAAGGCCAATATGGAGGTGGCAGAACAAAGGGGTACTGACGAGAATGAAAATTCTTCTGATAGAGCAGATGTTCACCATGAAGCTTGTAAAGCCGGCGATGACTTTTGGGATACACCCGCTAGCCCAGGCTGCCCAGCTAGTTTGGCAAGCTCGACGATGGAACAACATATACAAATAGACTCCAAGCTAAGACTTCAAAGCATTTCATGTCACATGATGCTACCAGACGTTCCAAGAGACCTAAGACAGCCTTTTCGTCGGATCAACGGTCAAACCATCAACCTCACTCGAGCAATGATCTTAATGACGATGACTACTTTCCAGAGGAAACTTGGATGGAGGTACGAGAAAGAGAGACACACCCAGATCCTTCTAACTTTATCATAGGCACCTGCTGAGGCTGCTTCCATGAGTAACACCATCGTCGATACAACTGGCAAAGAAAGATTTCGTGCGCCAGTTGCGAGCATGATTTCTAGAACTCGAAACGAACCCGCAGACTCAATAACCGTCAATGCATACAACCCTTTAAACCTCAATGACGGGCAGACTCATCGCACCTCGAATTCGCAAGCGATGGGCCCTCCTGCGGCAGATTCAATCGCACAGTCTCCTCCACTGTTGTCTCAACTATCTCCGCAGGCAGAGAGCCTGCCAAAGCTTTCTCATGATGGTCTTCCTCGCAATGGGGAAAACGAAGAGACAATCGTAGTTATCGAACCGCACGGACCTTCTATTGCATCAATTCAAGAAACAAATAGGCCTGCTCCTTCGGCACTCGAGAACCAACCTGACCTCAATTCTCCACCAATCCTAGCCGCACCTCCTGTCACTGCCCCTTCTACCAGCACTACAAACCACACTCCGACTCTCCGCAAACCACGTCTTGTCTACTTGCTTTTCAAGCAAGCAAATGTTCCCGACGACGTTTCCAACGCCCTCCCTCGGAAAACATTGAAAGGCTTGACGTTGCCCGGATTCTTCGAACTGCTTTCTAGAAAGCATCCGCAGGTGTACCGTGTATGGCTCCGCTCCCTACATCATCTTGCCATGTAATTGGAGGGGGAACAATAAGATTGTACTCAACAGATCCGATAGCGAGCAGATATGGCAAGATGCCAAAAGAAAAATCAATGGACTATTCGAGCTCGCAAAGGGAGATAGGCCAGCTAAGGAGACGTTCGAAATCTGGGTGAAGAGCGGTGGAAACTCGCAGGTACATAATGATGACGATGATGATGACGACGACGACGATGATTCTTTATAAAGCGAAGGAAAGAATATGAAATGGTGCGATTGATATTCTCTGGCAAAAAGTAATGGTTGCGGGCTTTATCTTTTGACTTCTGGTCTCTGGTTTCGTTTCAGGATGGTTCAAAAGTTCTTTTACCTTCCATCATTTTGTAATTATACATAAGCATACGAATTCCCCTATCAAGCATATAAGCACAAGAACTGATAAAGGGTCAAACTTGACTACAGCATCTTGACGGCATTATTTTCCCGCTTTGACCAAGGACAGGCTACTACTGTGTCCTGAATTCTTCCGTAGAAAGAAAAAAGACAACCAGGATAGCTATCTCCGAACCATCTCAGTTACGAAGTATGCTTGAAAAGGTATCGTAGCCAGAAGGAATCGAAAGTTGATCAACAAAAGCCTGCATCAAAAGTAGAGAGCAAAATCTCAAGGTGCATAAGACCGGAAGACAAAAATAAAAAAGGAAGCGCCAAAAAGAACAAAAAACATACAACAGTAGGTATTCGCTGGTGGTCACCCACCCAACTACTAATCTACCGATCTGAGGCTTATGTATGGCAGAGCGGACGGGATGCCCAGTTCTCCTCAGTCTGTGGTCGTATGTGACAGCTATTTCACCATCTGGATACATATACACTTTCCAGGTGAGAATATCTAAACGGGAGGACGAGAAAACGCGAAAAGGAAAAGCGGCCAACTACGCGACAACAACACCTAAGCGAAGCTAACGAGTACTGTAGCGATGGGAAATGGTCACATGACATCACTATTATTAATGGGGGTTCGCTTAGCTAGCTATATGCCCACAGTGGTGGCACTTTCAATCTTAGAAATACAACCCACCAATAAAAGAGCTCCCACCACCCATTACAGTACGGAGTAAAAAGAAACAAATAGGAAAAAAAAGAAAACCCAAAAACATACAACAGCAGGTATTCGCTGGTGGTCACCCACCCAACTACTAATCTGCCGATCTGAGGCTTGTGTATGGCAGAGCGGACGGGATGCCCAATTCTCCTCAGTCTGTGGTCGTATGTGCTAGAGTTGTGTTTAAATCGAAATATATACCCTCTATTCTCCGGTGCGCTGCAGCAGCACCGAAGACTTGATGCAGCTTCCCCAACCTCGAGGTATAAATCCAACACCGCCTCTGCTCGAAGGTCTTGGAAATCAGAATCAGATATTTTCTTTCCCAGGACCTAACACTTACCCCCTTGTTTCTGTGCCGCTCGCGGTTATGTTAGCAGTAGATTCTCGGTTCCTAGGCTCTATTTTCCCGATCTCAGTTTCTCACCGCTCCTATCTTCTTCACTAGATGCGAATCTTAACACATGAGCAGCATGGAAAGCTAGGTATTATACAACTGCAATATCTTAAACCTTAGACAAGGCGAGTGACGGAAGAAAGGTATCTGGGCCGTTTATAATATTCTATGATTATCATCACTGTACAAATCCATTTCTTCCCACACTACCCTAGCTATCCCCCCTAGCTCACCAGGAGAAAAGACGATATCGCACTCTCGTGTCCCAGGCCGTGGTGGCCGCTCAAAAAGCTCCTCAAACGAGAGACAAAGTCTTCCATCTGCCGTTAGTCGCCCATGTGTTAGTGTCACAAGAACCTCTTGTTCTGAAAATGAGCGACGTTGAGTTGATATCTCTTCCTCTGTTGCCTTCCACACGCTAAAAACAATCTCTGGTCGTACGCGGTGAATCTTTATTGTGACCACTTGCGATACATGAGATTCTTCGTGCTCCAACCATATCCTGGCATCGCGCTGCAGTGCGCGGTTGCTCTCCGAAACCCCTGATTCTAGTACACAAGTGCTGTACTCTTTGCCTCTCGGGCCCCACGATCCATCTGGCTCTTTTCTAACACCACGTAGTGCACGTGTCGCTCCTCCGGTCAGAATAATTTCCTCCAAGCAGTTCATGCCATTTAGTTTTATACCGAGTTTCACTCCAAAATGCTGACTGGCTACTTCGCGAGGGAGCCCCCGCATGACGAGGACGAGGATTCTTACATCTTCGAGATATAGGGCCTTATAGGATTTTGGGATAGGAGACTCTTCGTACTCTTCGTCACTGTCGATAATGAAGCTCTCGGGCGGGAATTCTGTAACGAGAACAGTCTTGTCACTAAGTTCGTCACGATCCCTTGTGGTGTAAGAGAACTCGCGAAGGGTTCTTCTCAGGCTATCAGAGTCTGTAAAGCGAAACGTAGCTTCCACTTCTGGCACATCTTCAAGATATGCATTAGAACTTATTAGGCCAGATTCCGAGGCCATGTTGATATTATGATAGTAATAAATAGCCTGGTCGTCAATTCAAGTAATGGGCTTAGTTCTTAAAGAGGGCAGAATATAAGAATAGGTAGGAGGATAAAGAGCTATATCTCTCCCATGCAAATGCTTAATTATATACTCACATCATACTATGATATCACTTGGGTCATATGACACGAATTAAATCCGAGGATTATATGTTTGGTTACTTCATTGACTGCAAGACTATCACACATGGCACTACTAAAGCAAGACGCTCAAGCTTTGAATTCCCGACAGACGATTGATGCTTTTGTGTTTCGATTGTTTACTCGGTTGGTCTTGGTGGTTGTATTTGAAGGCGAGGTTGACTATGGCCAATCAAACGACTGATCATGACGTGTGAAGAGGACTTGCGAATTTGCGAATTGGAATGTTCAACAATATTTAAATCTCTCGGGTTCATCACATACATTTCAGAGGTGGCAATTCACTTTCATCGAAATCCACGGTTGAAAGGATCCTGTATCTAGATAATGAACCTCGCATGGTGGAAACCAAAGGAAACCAAAGTCAGTGCTCATTGGGCTAGAAAATTAGATGAACGAGGCTGTGAGATCCTAGAACACATTTATATCTCCAATTGCTTGGTCGGATTTAATGAATCAATTCCATTCTGTATCAAGAGCTAGCTAGCTACCGCCTCCAGGCTCCACCACACGTCACCACAAGCGAGGAGGCAGCTAGCTGATCATTATCATGCATGCATCATAATCCATAATCCATCACCCATACGCATCTCCGGCTCATCAGGTATGCAACTTGAAAGAGCAGTAGTAATTCCGCAAGCAACAACTGAGCGTGGGGCAAGAAACTGAAAGCTAATACAGACAATGCAGATGAAAACCAAACGTCGTAACTATTCCTACAATAAGCAGCTAATGGCATGAAAGTCAGTAAAGGTGAGTTGCTGGATGGGCTGCAGCCATGGAAGGTGAAAGAAATCAAAAGCACGAAGATCTTCGTTGCCGACAACAAAGCTCGGGACGGATCGATTCCACGTATGTGGTGATGAGGAGAGACGAAAATTCAGCAGTTAGCTGTTATCTTCTCATGTGCATATCTGAGAATTCGCCTTGCATCCGATCTACCACCTATTTCTCCCAGTTGGTTGATTGCGGGTTGTGGAAGGTTGACTGATATCTAGGATCCCTGCCGGCTCTCTTCGGTGGCGGTCCCCAATCTTCTCCAAAGAATGAAGTGTTGCCTTTGTCGGTATCATCAATCTGCCAAGCCGGGCTAGGTTCAAACTTGCTGAGGACCTTTGCTGTATCCGAGGCCTTGATCTTAGTTCCATAACTTAGTAGTGTCCCGAAAGCGGCATCAAGGAGAGGGGCCGCAGCATCAGCGACGGTCATTCTACTCATATCTTCAGCGGTAAAAGGCTCTTTTTTAGTAGTTGGAAGATTCTTCTTGGCCGGTGGTCCAATAGGTCCAAACTTGTTGGCACATGCTCGTTTACGTTCTTCGAGATCTTTGATATGATCATCTGCTGACATGGTGGCAAAGCGTCTTTGTCCATCATAGAACCAGTTATCAAGTTCTTCCATTTTCTTGGCTTTCTTCTCTTGCATCGTTTGTGGTTCCGGGTCATTAGGTATCTGGCCCATCTTCCTCTGTGTGAGGTATGGAAGAGGGGTAGTCGCTCCGGTCATGTCGGTTGGAATGCCTCGTGGATAGTACTTAGAAGCGACAGGTACAGGAAGTGTATCCACAAGGTTCGAGTTGCAACCTCCACCATTGTGAGGAGGAACAATAGACTGGGCTATAAATGGTTGCGCGGGCATCATATTGTGCGAGTCGACCCATGACGAAGTAGTTAGAGCATTATTATCGGCATATGAATTGAAGGCTGAAGTTCGCGTGTCAGACGCCCATGGGTTATCAGTGTGGACCGTATTTGACTTGTTCGCCGCTCCCTGATATTGTCGTTGACCTGGGGGTCCAGCAGTGAGAGGAGCCGGGTAGCCCGGACGGTTGGCGGGACCTCTCAAGGGTTCTGCAGTCGATCGACTGTACGCACCAAACAGCGGATTGATTTGAGCTTTTGATGGGCCGGTAAATCCTGGAGGGGGAAATTGATAGTTACGATCAAGTTCTCCGTGCCCGCTGGCATTCGTACCCGCCTTAGCCAAAGTGGTCGTAGGAGTCGCGGTTTTGTCACGAAGCAATGCTTCGATCGTCAATACTGCGTTATTGCGAGTTGTGGTCTGACCAGTCGATTTAGAAACCGAGAATTCAGAAAGGCGGCTCTGAGCAATATTTCGCATAGGGTTATCAAATTTGGCGAGTCTCTGTAATGTCTGCATCTTCTCAAGGCCTTGAACAGAAGCTTGACCTTGTAGATTGTTGGAGCGTCCTAATTCCACCTCATCCACCAGATATGTCGCATCCGTAGCCGTCGAGAAGAGCTTATCGGAGGGAGCTGATCTAACTTGGGGGCCTGCGCGATTTCCCGAGAACATGTGCGGAGCCATTGGGCCTTGCACCTTCGTCAGGACGCTCTTCTCTTGTTCGGTTAACGAGGAGGTTTGACGAAGTGAACGTATAGGCCGAGAAGAGCGAGACGGGTTTGGTGTTGGGGTTTGATTGAGGTTAAAACGACTGGGGGTATGGGCGAGCTGCTGGGTGTATTGCATCGAGTTCTGCATATTCAATGGTGGCGGTGGAGCGCGATGCTGGAAGAAGGAATCGTGGTGACGACCCTGCATCATTGGCAACAAAGATCTCCGGCCAGAACCCTCACGCTGGACCCGGTTCGGAGCAGTGAATTGAGGAACGGTATTTGGGTTGACAATGGATCCAACGGTGGTGTAAGCAAGAGGCTGTGGGTTGGCTGCGACTGGCTCTGGCGACTGGTCTGGAGCGGCCGGGTCGTTATCCCACTCGAGAGCGTCGAAATCGTCGCCGCCAGCTTTTGTAGCCTTGTTGGAACCGAAGGACTGAGTCAAACTCGCCATGGCTTCTTCAGTCCGGAGCCTTGTAGATTCAGTATCGGAGACGCCGGAGTCAGTGTAATCTGGAGACGCTCGATTTACAGCATCACCACCCAGGTCACGAAGACTCAGTGCAGCCAAATCGAAGCGTGCTTGCGTTGGAGTCGGATCTGGGTCGGTTGGGGTATGCGGTGCACCAATGTAACGCGTGACTTTGTCCGGAGTAGTGAATGAAGTGGCCGAATTGCTCTGTTCGAGAGATGGAATTGGTGAAGTTGGAGCTGGATGGGGAGGTAGTCGTGTTATGAAGGAAGATGTCGATGTAAACGTAGATGCGGCTCCAGGAATCTGTGAGCTTGGCGAAGCTGCCCTCGAGACCGGTCCCGCCTCCGCAACGCTTCCCTCCTCGCTCGCACTGTCAGTGGCCCCCAGATCGAACGGCGCCCACTTGGAAACCTTTTTCTTCTTGAATGTATACTTGAAAGGCCCAAGAGACTCGAGGCTTACGGGTCCGGCAAGAGTAGCATCAGAACCATCGTCGACGCGATTAGATCGACCACGGCGCGTCGACATGACTGCTTCAGCAAATGAGTGAGGTCGAGTCGGGGCTTCTGTAGCGGAAGGTGGCTTTATCGCGTATAGCAATTGATCTTCGATCTCTGTTTGTATGGAGTCCTTGAGGACAAAGTCTTCCACAGTCTCGGTATTAGGGTCCACGACCTCCTCCTCGTCGGGTGCTCGCTGAATGTTGATATGGTGATAAATCCCTTGTGGCCTGAGCTGCTGCGTCCTATGGCGCCGCGTAGAGACCTTGTGAGAATGAGGACCTGTCTCATTGTGTCCGTTTTAGCAAGTTGGACGAACGAAATAACAACGGATAGGGGAGAGGAGGAAGTTACGACGCGATAATAGATCGAAGTCAGCTCGGCGCGGGGTGTGCTTACCTGGCCGTGAAACTCGGTGACGACTAGAAACCATTTTCACACGAGGAAAAGAAGATTATGACAGAGAACGGATAGAGTAGATCGAAAAGGAATGACGGTAATATCGTTTCGTGAGTTAACCTGCGTACGTCTTGATCCTTGATGGAAACTAAAGACAAGTAGAGACTGTCGACGCGACCACCAAAATCTGGGATCGAATACTGGCTACTTGTAGTGTGAGGCCAGCAAACAAAGAACCAACGGACTGTTATGGCATAATTCCCAAGTTGTCGAAGTTAAGATACGCGAGAATATGATTGAGAAAGAAGCGCGTTGATATCAAGCCACAGAAAATATTCACTTTAAGCCGTGGCTGAGGCCGCTATTTACGCAATTGTGTTGAAAATAACATTTAGGGAAGCTGACCTTGCATACAAAAAGAAGTAATATCACCTTTTAGTTCAGCAATACGCTATAGAAATGCAATATCCCAGTGACACAAATGGAGCCAACCTCATAGACATCACAGTCCCAATATATAGCATCCCAGAAGCGATTTCCAATGCCAATGTCTGTCCTACCAGGAGCAGGTAATGGTATATAGCCTACTTCAAGCCCACCAGCCCATCGGCGGTTATGGGCTGAAAGTCACGCAAGGCACAACCATACTCTGTATAACACCACATGGACCAGGGATCCTTCAGCTGAATTTGCTGCCCGAGCGACGTCCAGAGGTGGCCGGATGATTCCAAAGTTCTCGGATGTTGTTCTCTGGAGTATTCGGCGAGTTCAACAATCGACTTAGAACATTATGGAGAGAACTAGGAATCTGTTTGGTATAGATCTCGATTTGGGATGCTCTGGAACTTTTTGATATGCTCTTGTGCCTATATTATGCCGCCTGCAGCGTCAAGTTGAAACGGATAATCACACAGTATTCTGGAGTAGATGATATCAGATCCACCGCCAATAGACGCCAGAAGCTGGGCGTAAGAAGAAGACCTGTCTAGGAGATCCAGAAACCGTGAACTATGACAGCAACATGATGGAAAGCACACTTCTTTTCATCTTGCATTCTTTAATCAGTCATTGAATAGTCGTGCATGCTAAATCATTTTGGTGATATGTCTAGCAGCTTGCCAGCCAGGTTGACACATATATGGCCGCATAAGAGACTCATTCTAAGAAAATAAAGAAAAGCTAAGGTCCCTGCAACAATCAAAGACGGTTGGCGGGTCACTACATCAGGCAATCCTACCTTCAACGCCCCCCTAGTTGAGAGATACCTATCATCGACAAAGTCAAGCAGCGACTATGTAGATTGACCTCTATTTAAAGCAAAACCAACACTGGGTTTTCCACGTTTGTTCAATGCCACATCTAGAATCAACTCGTCTGTTGCGCAAAAGGGATTCGGATATCATTTTCAGTCCAGCGCGGAGTAGGTCGATGATTCGGATGTGTAGAGTAGGATCGAGATATGCATATACAGATAAGAGGAGGGGGGCAATTTGAATAAGAGGAGAGCAATTTGAATGTTTCCGAGTATATAGACAAAATGTTGTTCGGCGATCTTCCAGAATAAGGTAACTCGAGGCTGGAAGCAATGTCGTCGGTTAAGTGTGCTGAAACCAACACACCCTCCCGCGCATATTTCAGCACCAACAATGGTGTAGTACTAGCCGAACAGCCCGAACGAAACAAACAACACAGCACCTCATAGGAGACTAGCCAACATCAAACACTCAAATTTAATCTCTAATCGTTTCTTCTTCCCTGAGAATAAGTCCATTACAAAAGCACCAACTTTTCATTACCTCGTTGACTACTCTTGTGTAATTATCGCATCCCTCCTGTTACACAAGCTTTCGTAGGCAACGCTGAACAGACCGTCGGCTGTCAGGTAAATCGTTAGGTGAATCGTTCTAAACATTACTTCGAGCATTCTTGAAGGCTCTGTAACTCTGATAGAGATTTCTCCTTTGCTATACCCGCAAGTTCCGGGTACTGTTGCAGAACCAGGGTTTTCAAGTGATTCCCGATGTGCTCGATCTGATTCAGGTCTGGCAGAAACTATATAAGAACACTTCAGGAAGCTTTCGAGACAAAAGGACCGGATGGGTCCTTGCCTCGTTCACACACCACCGGGAATGAATCTGTCGGGATTCCAGGGAGCATTCCCTCCGACCGAAGGCTGCCAGGGAATTTGACAAAAAGGCTCCTGATTTGCTTTCTTCAGCCTCTTGATTTTCTGCATACAGAGGCTGAGCTGATACACAAAGGTACGAGCTTTTGGCCTCCTTTCCCACCACAGACTCGAGAGAATGATATGTCGGTCAGAAATATTAGGAATAAACGCCCTTATATCACCAGCTAATGAAACCCTTCTTTCTAATTTCTCCAGGGCCGAACGAGAGACGCCGGGTGCTCGCTAAGTTGTAGATGAGCGTCGTGTCATCTATACCTCCCAACTCTTGGGCTTTCCCATCGATGATACGACACAACTTTGGCCTCGCCGTAATTGGTAGGGAATAAATATGACAGAGTCATTCAGCCACTTCCTTTACGGTGCCCGAGGAAAGGAGGACGGCTGCGCAGCTTCTCGAACGTCCCTGGTTGGATAGCGATGAAATTGGCATCGAAGAAGAAAAGGGCTCGAAAGTCGAAGTCGCAAAAGCGAAAAGCTGAATCTCTACTGCATTGTGAGGCGAGGCTCTTCGCAAGAGTCGGGGTCGTTGAGATTCCGTTTGCGCTATCTCTGTTCCCCGAGGGACAATGCGATCGACCATGGCACGGACCAGCCCTACCTGGTACGCTCTTTAGCTTTGCCCTCCTCAGTCCGTTCATCCACGTGACCAATCCCGAGTTTCCAATCCTACCTACTGGATTCTTCATACAGCAAGGTAGTAGGTGATATCGGTATCGCAATCTGTGCTCCTCGTCCCCTTTGGCAGAATCATGTGTCAAAACAAAGAGAGATTGCAGGAGAGCGCGCAAGGGATTGAGTTGAGACCCCCAGTAGAGGAATTCATCATCACCAGATTACCCAGTCTTTTACCGCCAAAATTACCCAGCTTCCTTTCTTGGAGAGTTCAAGCGGCTCAGCTGCAACCCCAGCCTCTCCCCATATCTCAGGATTCCGGACTCTCTAAGTCCTTGCTAGTCAGATCCTACAACGTGGCATTCTCCGGTTTCTATTGGCGCTGGCCATGTACATTTCGGAAATTCAGGGTCCAAAACTCGGTACCACTAGACAGACCCCGCGTTGATCGAGCACTGCATTCGACTTTCTGTGGTACCGAGGGCAGTCTCCAAAGGGAACTGGCTACGGTATTCTTTCTTTCTCTTCAAAAGCCATCCCCTGTCTCCCCATTGAATTTGGGTCCTGATATCTAGTCACCATTTGCTTCACCGTACCCCGTCGGCAAGTCGAGATTTGTTGATACACATCTCGCACCACCATGGGCGAGAAGCCGTCGGGTGAGGTGGACGCGACGCTGCAAACAGCCCAATCCCAAGACGTGACCAGTGATCCAAAGCGTCCTTCCGAAGGGTTATCAACGAAAAAACAATCACTCTCGGATATCTTCACTATAGTGAGCTTACCCTATATTACCCCTCAAATCATGCTAATCGTTACTAGTTCGCCGCAGGTGCTGCCCTCGTATCAGATGGCTACTTTAATAACATCATGACTATGGTCAATGTCTTGCTCAAGAAGGAATACCCAAAACAATACACCTCTACTGTCAGCACTCGTGTATCGAACTCACTGCTCGTGGGCGAGATATTTGGTCAGGTGACCGTAGGCTTGGCCTGCGATTATCTTGGACGCAAGTTTGCAATCATCATGACGACCGTGATGATTGTAATTGGAGGTATTCTAGCTACTGCTGCCCATGGAGTTACTCCCGATGGGTATTTGCTCTCTCCATTTCCGTCTATGTTTCTAAGACGCTAATATACCCACTAGCATGTTCTGGATGATGACGGTTGCTCGAGGAATGGTTGGATTCGGAGTAGGAGGTCAGTTGTTTATCCGAAAATGGAATTACAGTGACTGATAGATACTACAAGGCGAATACCCAGCTTCTTCTGCCTCAGCATCAGAAGCTGCAAATGAACATGCGCTCAGGTCACGAGGCCCGATCTTTATCCTGGTCACAAATCTTCCCCTGTCCTTCGGCACACCCTTAGCTGTTTCCATATTCCTCATCGTCTTCTCTGCCTGCAAGCAGGCTCATTATAGTACTGTTTGGGTAAGCTTCCTTGTCCAGATCATTCTTCTTGATTAAGTGAAGAAACCATACCGCTAACGATACGAGTAGCGTGTCTGTTTTGGTATCGGCTGCCTTCTGCCCCTCTCTGTCTTTTACTTCCGTATTAGGATGGTTTCTAGTGTGCTCTATCGCCGAGGTGCTATCAAACGTAGCGTTCCTTACCGCCTAGTGTTACGCTACTACTGGCGCTCTTTGGTTGGAACTTGTGGAGCATGGTTCCTTTATGATTTTGTGGTATGTGCATTTCCAGAGTAAATCTTCAATCTTTTCCAAAGGCTTGGGAGTTGCGAGACATCATTACTTCCTGGGGTGTTATATCTGTCCCTGAACCCCCCTGACTGCTATTGATGTAAGTACTGAAGATAGGCAGACATTTCCTAACGGAGTTTTTTCCGGCACGATTATCTCCTCTGTCGTACCATCTACTTCCAAAGACGTCGTCCTGAAGACTGCCGAATGGACCTTGCTACTTGGCACCATCGCTCTCCCAGGTGTTATTGTTGGCGCCTTGCTCTGCGATCGACTAGGCCGGAAGAACACCATGATGCTGGGCTTTTCCGGATACTTGATTTTCGGTCTCATAATTGGATGTTCCTATGACAAAATCACCAAAATAGTTCCACTCTTCGTCGTCTTTTACGGGCTCATGCAAAGCTCTGGAAATCTAGGACCGGGCGACATGCTCGGACTTATCTCCTCAGAAACCTATGCAACCTCCGTCCGAGGCACGTGCTATGGATTCTCTGCCGCAGTTGGGAAGGCAGGGGCTGCAATCGGAACTCAGGCGTTCACACCGATCCAGAACAATCTGGGAAAGAGATGGACCTTCATTATCGCAGCTATCTGTGGGGTTGTCGGCATTGCTGTAACTTACTTATTTGTAGAAGACCTGACTGGAGAAGATCTAGCGGAAAGGGACAAGAGGTTTAGGGCTTTTCTTGTGGAGAATGGGTGGGATGGAGAGATGGGTGAGGATGATCTGAAAGCTTTAGCTAATGACGGACAGGTTCCGGGAGAGGGTATCGTGGTTGATGAGCCTATGATGGGTAAGATGTCGTGAGCCTCAATGGTCTGTATCTGTAATGTACATGAGCCAAATCTAGATAATGGCGAAGAAACACCTGAAGCTCACCGTACAAGCGTTCTCTGATTCGCGACATGAGGATACCCCTGGGGTTGAAATGATTTGGTATGGAAAGGAAATGGAGCATAAATCCTCTCCTGAATAATAAGATTCACACTTTTGATTCCACGCCACAATTCGAATTCGAATTCGCTTTCGGATTATGGTGCTTTCTTTCAAGCTTTTGATTTATCATTCATCAAGGTAAAATAATTCCTCGTAAAAGACGATTCTCGTACGCGCTCCATAACCTTGGACGTAAATGCAGGATTTCAGAAGCTTTATATCAATCACAAGGTTCAACGAAGATGTTACATTCTCTCGGGGTCGGTTGCGGCTGTGGGGAACTTCCGGGACAATGCGGGGTTGCCAGAGCTCAAAAAGCAGGCAAACTGCTGGACACAGAACACGAACAAAAAAATGTATTTGGATATTGGGAACTCCCTCCCAGTTTGGTATCTCTATATACACCTTACCTTAGCATGGCGCAGAAGCCTCCACAGCGAATTGACGCGCCGGCACCAGGGGCGAACCCGGCAACGTTCATTTTCTTACATGGGTTTGGAGACGATGCCGATGGCTGGACAAGTGAGACCTCATTCTATTTCCATATATCCAGCCCCTCCAACTGTTACCAACCCACGGAGTCCGCACGCACATTTCCACATTGCCGCGCGCGTATGAATCGGGGAATGCTTGACTAACGCCCGCCCAGATATCGCGCAGCAGTTCCACGCAGCCAACAAGTTGCCGCACCTGAGTTGGGTCTTCCCCAACGCGCCGCACAACCACGAGGCGATGACGGCCGCCTGGTACACACCGACGTCCTTCTCGCCCATCCCGGTGGGGCGTTCCTCGGGCGGTGCGGGCCCTGCCGCGACGGAAGAGGCGGATGAGGCCGAGCACGAGATCCTTAGTAGTGTGGAGTACGTGTGTGGGCTTGTTGACGACGAGGTCGCGCGCGGCGTCCCGCTGAGGCGGATCGTGGTCGGAGGCTTCAGCCAGGGCTGCGCCGTCAGCTTGGTTGCCGGGCTGGCGAGCAGGTATCAGGGCCGGCTGGGCGCGGTGGTGGGGCTATCAGGGTATCTACCGACGGGAGAGAAGATCGCGGAAGGGCGGAAACGCTACGAGAAGGGCGGAGAGGGAGGAATGAAGGTCTTCCTGGCTCATGGCACCAAGGATATGCTGGTTCCTATGAGAGTCTATCGGGACACGAAGGCTAGGGTTGCCCAGACTGTTGGAGAGGAGATGCTGGAAACACATGAGTACGAGGGGATGGGTCATGTAGCAAGCGGTCCTGAGTTTAGGGATATGTCTGAGTTCTTAGAAAAGGTAGTGCCAGCATGAACATCCAACTACTACTTTACCTACAATGTGTTACTCTATAGGTAGGTATAAGAGTACCCAGGTATTACTCCCATTGTGATGAGAATTCATATCACGTGACTATGGCGTTTACCTCACAACTGCCTACTACCTCTTCAGATATTCAACCATGACTGACCCCGAGAGAAGGATCTTTGCATAGTCATAAAATCGGTAATCGCGACAAGTGAGATGCAGTAGTTTATTGATTTCTGCCCGGTCTATCATTTTCAAGACAGTCGCGGGTGTTTTCAGGGTGAGTTCAGGGTTTCTCGCGTGCGATCAGCCAAGTCCCGTGTGTCTATCATGTGTCATGTGCGGAGGCTGGGAACTTTTCTTGCTTTTCTTCGCCGCCTCTTTTTTTCTCCCCTGCTTCTCCATTCCCAGCCTCACGGCAATTGACAACCATTCATCAGCCTAATATAGTCTGAAAGCGCCGTCAAGATGGCTTTCTTAGCATACTCCACGTTTTACGGGTGGAGCCGCACACACGATGAACTTTGGAGATCTAGAGGAACGGGACGTTCATCGTGAGTCTTGCTGTTGATGCCGTTGTCTGTCTGGAATCTGGCTGACCTCGACCTCAAGGGAATCATCCCCAAACGGCTGATCTTCCTGTCACTCCTCTTGATGCCCGACTTCTTGACTTTCGCACTCCTTCGTTTTCCTCGACCGTCTCCAACACCCCTGTGACGGTGGTCCGGTGGGAAACTCCTCCCTCACGAATTAGGACACCCGAAAGCAGCCAGGAAGATCTCGGCCAGGAAAATTTCAAACGCCACAGCGAACATTTTTCGATTGGCATCAATGAATCTGCACATGCTTCTGATGAACCGTTGGTTATGCAGTCCGAGGAGGAGCCGGTCAGGAGCGGCGAGGTGGAAGTTGCAACGATGGAGAGGGCTGAAATCGACGTGGATTCAAGCCCTCCAACGCCAAGCGTAGACGATACGCCGTATATACGATTTGCTCTCGATCAATTGACTCGAGATGAAGAGGTCGGCATCTCTCCAGGCCGCTTGATAACTGGGCCAAGCACATATGCCTATCCAGTCGAGCCGCCGGTGCGAGATCAAGGTCTTGATTATTACAACGACAAACGACTCGCGAGGGAATCTATCAGGAAACACCGCTCCTCTTCCTCGTCAGATCCAGAGCCATTATTCCGATTCAATGCGACGAGACCGCTCTCACCCGCCTCGGACAGATCTCCTGGCCCGGAGATGTTCATTCCTGTCCAGCCTCCAATGCGTTCTTCACGATACCCGCCGCTTATGTTTGTACCAACAATTTTACGAGCGACTTCGATGATTACTTTATCATTATTATGTCTCATGATGATAGCTGCACTTATGTTCTGCGCTATCTATTCGTCCCACCATCAAGGCCTTGTTGGCTGGTCTGATGGTATATGGGGCGGTTTGTATTTTATCTTCGGGTTTCTGCCGCAAGTCCTGGCTGCGGTCATACTGCTATATGTCCAAGGTGTTGTGTCCGCTATTACGAGAATTATGCCTTACGCCCTAATGGCCATGAATGATGCGGATAGCAGAACAAAGGCTCTGTTTCTGGGAATATATCCGAAATGTTTTTTATGGCCGAGATTGGATGGCCCGGGGAGTATTGGTGTTGCCAATGTGTTCTTCTGGCTCACGATTTTCACGATACCACTACAGGGCTGTTTGTTCGCGGTCATTCCTGTAGGAGGGGGATGGCGTTGGGCAGCTGTTCAAGGTGTCGCCTGGACGCTTGTTGCCATATATGTGCTTGTTTTGGTTGCAACGGTTATATCGGGTGTGTTTTTCTTTCGGCGCACTACTGGGTTATTGTGGGATCCTCGATCATTGGCAGACTTGGTTGTGCTTTTGCCTGGAAGCAATAGTCTAAAGGACTACCCTGGGACGGAGGTTATGAGAAACAGAAAACAGATTGAGGAGAGGTTGGCCATGAGGAGTGATCGACTGGGCTATTGGAAGACACAAGATCCAGCACAAGGAATATTCTATTGTGTTGGTGAAGAAGGGACATCCACACGGCGGTATACTTTGGCAGCTGGCAAGATTCACGAGAAACCTTCCAACGATGATGGGTTTGAACCCTACCAGTCATCAGACGTCGAAATAGCTGCAGACTTGTACAGCAGGGCTACACGCTTCCGATATATCCCCCGGCAACTGCGCGATGCAACCATTATTTTCTGGTCTATCACGGCATTCATCCTCCTTCTCGCCTTGATTATCATATCATTTCTGCCTTCCACTGCCATTCGCCATGGATTTTTGCCACTAGTGCCTGCAGCGCCAGATTCTCAGGGGTTCTCGCCAGCCAACTTCCTGTACAGCTTTGTACCTTCGGTTATTGGTATGCTCCTCTACCTTCTCTTCCAACCTTTGGATATGGGTCTACGCAAACTTCAACCTTGGGCAGAGCTTGGGAATACGGACGGCACTACGGCAAAAAGATCGCTCCTTCTCGACTACACTGCCGACCTTCCGATCGAGTGCACCCTGAAGGCCTTACGGAGAGGTCACTACCGAGTGGCTATCGTATCGCTCTTGTCATTCCTGTTTATACTCCTTCCCCTGCTCGCAGGTGGATTATTCTTCCCTCTCACGATATCCAACGACGTCCGTATGATGCCCAACCTGCCATCATTCTACATACTTCTCGCGGTCCTGATTCTCTACCTCATCGGCCTCCTCATCTTGATCCCAAACCGTCACCAAATGCGTCTTCCTCACTCTGTCGACTGCCTTGCAGAGATTTTCAGCTTTGTCTATAACAGCGGAATCTTGACTGACGCAGCGTTCAATTCGCCACCAACCAAGTCAGACTTAATTACGAGATTGATGGCCTTGAGTGCAACTGGTTATGAATCCAGATATGCATTCGGAATCTATAGAGGGCGAAACGGAAAGGAGTCACTCGGGATCGAGAGGATTGGCCGAAGAGGCGCACAGCAAGTGTTGGTCCTGAGCGGGAGGTGAGACACGATTAATGATTTTGATATTAATGACTGCTGCGGGTTTAGCGATACTGAGTTTAGGTGTTCCGGGATATGAGCGACGTATGGTTTGATGAATTTCACGATAGACTGTAACATAGGTATATTACTGTACGATCTAATGACAATCGGTTCTCGTCTTGCTCGGTTCCAACCCGGCCATTTTCCTTCCACATCAAACTCATCTCTGCCTGAAAGGTGGCTGTACACTGTACATCCATCTAGAAGCCAGTACTTGCCAATCACTCTGGCCCTTACCTCCTTTCCCTCGCGGATCGGTTCAATCTGTGGTATAGGCCTATTTTTGGAGCAAGGAGATCGATATCCCGTCCGATTACTCACCGCGGCATCCTGACCTTCGGGCGTGGATGCAGTGGTCCATATCTTCTGGTCGACATTGCAGCAGAAACTCTGCAACTACGTCTGCCTAGGCGATCGATTGCAAGCTGGTAAACCTATCGTGGGTTTTGGCTCTTGGTCAACTAAATTTATTGTGTTTATATTGTGTTTACATCGGTGCGACTTGCATTAACTATACTATCTATGGTTACTATTTTAGTAGAGTGTGAGCTTCTGAGAAAAGCAGATCTGGCATATATCAATAGAGGACTTAGGTAACTTATAGGGGATTCTTGAACCATGAGCACTGTACCTCATACTTTATTTGGGTGAATGTTGGCAGCGAAGGGGGAAAAGCAGGAAGAAAGAAGGTAACGGGAAAGGTGGGATACATCACGGGATTGGTTATCTCGTCATCTTCGACTCTTCCCTTCCCGCGATTACTCAAGCCTCGCCGCAAACATCTCTACTTTAGGGTCTGCTGCGCAGTCCAGTATCCCTTCCCCGTATGCCTGAGGCTTGAGACAAAAGAACATAGCATCGAAGGAGGTCAGAAGCACCAGATCAGAACCCCTTACTTAGCGGCCCGATCTTCCGATCTTCCAAGTGCCGAAACAATGGAACAATGTCAGCCACATTGCAACTTATCCTGAGTTTACCGTTTTATCTTATTATTAGCGAGTGCGACAATAGAGGGGTCAGCCGACTGCAGAAGCCTTTTTCATCCTTTTCTCCTCAGAGTTTGTTTTCATGCCATTTCCTCCGGCCTGTTTTTCATCGGGCTAGTACGGTTTCTTAAGGATTTATTTGACTATGGTTCCTTTCCGGCCGAAGGTATATGTATTGGTTGTGCTCCAATCTTGAAGATCAAAAGCAACAAAAGAAAATCCCCCGATGCTGGGCGCAGCAGGGATACTCGCCTAACTCTTCAAGACCCCCTTGACTCGACAACACTCCCTTCAATCTGCTGATCTAAACAAAGTCACAAAGCCTTTGTAAACTGCGGGTGTCTCAAGGACTTCTGCAGCAAGGAGCGAGAATGACGACTTTCCTGCATGGACGTTAGACGCGTCGAAAAGCTCCGCCGGTTAGCTTTCTCAAGAAAGGGATTTTTACGCCCTTGATGTTATTACCCCGCCTCACCACCGCAAAAGCCTGAGATTGATACCAAGAATGAACGACATCTGAAACGTGGTCACGCATTGAGCGGCGCGTCTCGTCCCCTTCAATAGAACACTTGTGAGTTGGAAACCCCAGGCCGATAGAGCCAGACTTTAGATGCCATGTAAACACGAGGATTTATGGCACGCGGGTTGGAAAACAAAATCGACGACCGCAGACTTTTCGATGATTCGAGCTTCCTGCCAACGAAGAATTGACTTCGATTTTTAATTTTCTTCCGACAGCTGGACCTCTCAAGTGTTAGGTGTTTGAACATTTACCCCAGGCTCCAGCGCTGCCGGTATACAGAAACTTCCATAGTTGGTATTCTATATTCCAATTTCTTCGACAAGTGTTCCCCTCTTAGCAGACGGCACTAACCCACCCTCGTGTAAAGGGTTACGACAGAATGAAGCGTCGGCACTTTATTCTTAGAATAATTAAGTATGCCTGATGCAACCTAAAGAATCTTCTAGTGGCGTTGATACTTCAGCCCTGCGCAGATCGTTGCAGGGCGGCTCTGATTGGCAGCGCCGATCTCTGCATTCTCACGGGTTCACACGTTTTTAACCCTGCGTGCTGGCGCGATTTCTAAATGGAATGCAGCTACATGATAAACAACGGCTGCCTATTCAGGAGGTCCTTAATGTTCACAATTGTGGATTTTGGGCTTACACGTCCCGTTGCTGGGCATATATTCTTATCTCCAGCATCTGGTCGAGATATGTGGACATCCCTCGTCTGTATCAAAATCTCCCTTGCTTTGGTATTGATACATACTCCGCCATCATAATCTCTCCGTTACATGACGGCTTCTTCAGAGAGGCGTCTTCTATCGATAAAAAGATATGATGGCCGCGTCCCCGCACGATCAAGACTCGAGGAAGGGCTGGTTACTATCATCCCCGTCTACTACATTCAGTTCAAACATGGACCTTCGCCAGCATTTACCGGAGTCCTATTACCTTGATGCAGTCAACACAAGAATGGTATCACGAGTGCCAGTGGCATGTCAGTTATCACCACATCGGGCTCGACGTCAGCTCTCTATCTCGTCAGAAAGCTCTGCACCAGATCTGGTAGAAGATATTATAGGAACATACGGTTCGGATACTTCGTACGATGATGATGACTACGAGTATCACACTTCCGGTGCTGCCATATGGGACTCCTGGCTGGCAAAGGATTCTGGGAGCAGCGCCTCGTTTCATACTGATCCGGCGATTCGATCACCACTACGGACTCAATACCCAAACCTCTCGTCGTGCAGCATCAACTTCGCAACACCAAACCTCAAACCCATTTACTCTTCTGGTGATCTCCACCGATCATATGTCGTTCGCCCACCCCACCCCGCCGTTCGTCCTCCAGCAAAACAGCACATATACTCTACTCCGCCTCCACTCCTGCCACCCAACCCACCGCCACGTGACACTCGAGAAACATGGCCTCTGCGCAATGAATCGATCCCTTTCCGTCCACGTTCCCACACCACATCATTAGAATCAGGATTCAGGTCGACAAGCAACCTCAGTATACGCACAGCTTTCGAACCACATCCACTCCGCACCTGCTCACGCAACAGTCCCGCCTCATACTCGCTCTCTACTCTTTCCTTGCCACAATGCGAGCGGCAGCAATCATTCGTGGCGCTACCTACGAACCTCAGGGAAGAGAAATCCGTCTTCGAAGACTGGGATGAGCCGAAAGCCGGCCGCTGGCTGCAGCGAAACCACAAGCGGAAACGACGCTTGAATGGCGAGAATGCGGCGGCGGGGAAAGACGGGGAGAAGAAGAGCAACAAGGAAAAGAAGAATGGAGGCGGTTTGCGGAAGTCTCTGACTACCGCTAGGGAGGTTTTGAAAGGGGTTTTCCGTGGAGAGAGTTGAGGAGGTTGGTTTGGCGTGGTGGGTTTGAAATGGCGTTGGGCTTATGATGAGATGATTGATTGATATCCCTTGATTGTGTTCTGGTTAAAGCTTAAGGGGTGTTAGGGTGTGGATTACGGAGAGAAGTGTGGTATTGGTGTTTGGTTTGAGCTTTAAAGGGTCTGAATGGGAAATGGGAAATGGTGTCAGTGGAACACTAAATGGTATGAGTTGCAGTTTATTAGAGAGCGGACCATTTACCGTACCGAGATAGAAAAAGGCATTCCTTCGCAGACCAATGACAATACCAAATATTCTATTTGGATAAACGCCCTCCGTGAACGTAAAGTTTTTGTATCATCGGACGGCTGCCGGCTTCTCCTGAACCGAGGCGTAGGCTACGGTTCAGATTACCATGAAAATGTGAAAGAGATGTGCAAAGATAGGCACGGAAGAAAGGTTGACACTGATCGGGGCTGCTGGCTGTTATCAATATAAGTCTCTAGAGATTCGCATGGAGGTATCGAAATTACCCAGAACAATTTCCGCATGTACCTATAAGCCGTACTGTAAAATCGCGACCTGAGATAAGTAGAAAGACCTCTCGAGCCAAAAGCAGTACACGACGACGCCAATTCTTTCTAGCCTTGTTGATCTCCTAGCCTCCGTCCAACAGAACGCTTTGATAAGACAAGTACTCGTCAAGTACTTGGCCCTGTGTCCATGGCTATCCGGTGGGATTCGAATGTAGGCCACCGTCTCACAGACCTTTCACATGACAACTGGTCCATGACCATGCTCACCTGGTCTTGCCGGTCGGAGAATTGGTCCATGAGGCCCCTGTGCAGGAGCATTCTCCTTTTCATTTTCAACCGGATCGATCTCTACACCAGCAGCGCCATCTCGATTTGCTCTCCATACGCCCCCTGCGGCACCACCAAACTCCTCCCTTTTCCATACCTCGACCTTCCGCTTGCACTCTTCAAGTGCTTCTTCACCGGCCCTCCAAGCCGCCTCACGATGGGGGCATGATACAGCAATTAGGATGCTCTCTTCACCTATCGGCACGATGCCCAGTCGGTGTATCATGACAATTGAGGTCAAGGAGTGCTTTTTATGGATGCTCTTGCATATCGCAAGCATGGTTTGGAGGGCACGTGGCTCGTAGGAGGTATACTGAAGCTCTTTCACAGGCCTTCCCCTGAAATTATCACGAGTAGTTCCTGAGAGAGAGGTGTTAACCAACCCTGCGCAGCGGGAGGGATCTGGCAGTGGCAATCACCTGCAAAGAGGACTATGGCTCCAGCCTTTGGGCTCCGTACTCGATCCATCGCTGCTTTTGCATCAAGAGGCTCGTAGGACAATGCAACATAGCATTCCTCCTCGTGCATTTCCAATTCGTTAGCCATGGTTACAGAGTACGACCAGACCCCGAGGTTGGTTGATGGTGTAGAACGTTGAACGAACGAGCGTGCCTCAGGCGGGGTACTTTACGTAGGACATCTTGATCAGCCTATTAATAGCATCATGATCACGTGCAGATTTCCTAGAACCATTGGAATTTGCGAGGCCATGAGAGCCACCGTCTTCGTCTATAAACATACAACCATCGATCATCACCCCATACGAAAAGTGCCTTTCTTTGACACCTCACATTCCGAACGAACTCCCGAGCGATGGATCGGGCGCGCCCGGTAAAGCCTTCTTCCGGCTACGGGTCCAACATGTACGACGATCAGGCTTACGCAGATGATTACCATCGCGGCTCGCATTCACAAGGCTACGAGTACCAGAATTCGCGGAAGGGTAATCGATAGTTTGGATAGGGAGGCTTCCTTGAATCTGTGCTGATATTGGATATCTAAGATACTCAAAGAATCCCCCCCAAGGGGCCTACCAGCGAGAGGATGTACAACGCGGCGCATCTAGAGCGGGATGACCGATACGTGGAGAGCCGCGAGCGTCGATATGAGCGGTCGAGATCACCGCGAAGGGAGGGAAGAGGTCGATACACCGATCGGGACCGAGAAGGATATCGCTCTCCACGCGACAGAAGCCGAAGCCGTTCACCATACTTTGGGGGCCCTCCGAATCGCAACGTTATACTCGAGGGCCTACCAATAGACATGACACAGGAACACGTTGGCCGCCCCATTTCTACCCTGTTGCGCATCTTGACATACGAGTCTCATCCGCTTTTACCCTAAGTGCTCATCGCATGATCTTGGAACTCTGGCTAAGTGTAGGGATTGGCCATCTTGGCCGTTCTTTCGCCTTTACAGATTTTGAATGAACTACAACACAGTCTTCGGGTTGAAGGCTTAGAGGAAGTCAGATTGATCAAGGACAAGAGGACGGGTACGAACCCTATGACCATCGACGATTCTTTGCGCGATACTCATTGAAATGTGCTAGGCCTATCACGCCAGTTTGCCTTTGCTCAGTTTGCCGGTGTGCCCGAAGCAAGAGCCTTCCTCGACCGATACTACCCCTCCATATCGTTATATGGCGCGTATGATTCGAGTCAAGCTCCCCCTGCCGAGCCTACAAAAGTCCGGATAGCATATAGCCGCGAAAAGGACGATCGTGATAAGCCGGGCAAAGGTGAAGATGACTGGAAATGCGAAGTGGTAAGTTTCAGAAAATGATTGCTGGAACATTTCTAACAGGTTGCAGTGCTACTTGGCCAACTACTCTCATCGAACACTATGTTTCCGATGCAATGCTCCAAGGACTCGTAAGTCCATTCACTCTCACGTCTTGAAGTATACTGACAATCAAAGGTGCCACCGCCCACGGCGTAGTTGTTGCCCAGGGTAATATGTCAGCCTTTTCTGGATTTGCGACTACTGGCGACAGCGATGTATCTCCTGATAGTACCGCTTCCCAATTTCTTCTTCTCCGTGGCCTGGAACCTGGAGTAAACGAGGAACTTTTAGCGAAGGGTGTCAGCAAACTCTACAAGACGAAGAGCAGTACACCTCCGGCGGATTCTCAGGCGAACAAAAAGTTAAAGATTGCTTCCACGTCGAACGATGCGAGTCTAGGTGCAAAAGACGGATCGCTTCGACGAGTCTTATTGATCCGAGATAGGAAAACCAAGGAGAGCTGGAGATACGGGTTTGCCGAATTCAGCAGTGTTGACGATGCGCAGGCCGCCATGGCCAAGTACAAAGCGTCCGAAAAATTCACCATCTCCTCTAAGCCAGTTCTCGTTTCCTACATTCATGCTGGGGTCTTCGTCCCGGTTCTTCATCCATTAGGCCCCGAATTCGAGGGTTTCACCTTTAGTCCCTTGTCCAATGCTGCGGTCAAATTAATGTATTGGGATGAAGCGGCATATGCAAGCGAATTGGTCATGGAAGTTGCCGACCAAACCTCTTCTCTTGCGGGTAAGGAAAGCGAACATGCGAAACTTGCTGCTGCTGCCGCGAACGAAGGTCTTGTCGCTGTTGGAAAGGAAGGGGAGCCGAAACCGAAGAAAAGAAAGGCCGATAAGGAGGCTTCAACCAGCAACAAAAAGGTTGTGGCACCTCACCTCCAATTTTGGACCAACAGACACGCGGAGCTTCATGGTCTCCCGCCAAAAGATAATGAGGGTAGTTCAGGAGATTCGTTGCCCGAGACTGAAAAGAAAAGCCCAGATGCGCCGTCGGATGCACCGCCAAGTCAGAGCTTTGCAGATTTAGAACGGAAGTGCTGCCTCCTCTGTTCACGTCAATTTAAGACGGAAGCAGAAGTGAATAAACATGAGCGAATGAGCCAACTACATCGAGATAACCTGAAGAACGAGAGTCTCGTTACCAAAGCATTGGCGAAGCTCAACAAAGCCGGGAATCCAAGCACGGAAACTTCTGCTTACCGAGACAGGGCTAAGGAACGTCGACAAGCTTTCAATCAGCCAAAGCAGCCCGCTGCACAGCACAATCGGGCGCCGAAAGTTTCTGGTGCGGGTAACTCGTCCAAGAAGGAAGAAGAGGAATCTCCACCGGCACCATCAAAAGGAGCTGCTCTGTTGGGCAAGATGGGCTGGACGGCTGGAGAAGGACTCGGCGCCCAGGGAACTGGAAGGACTGATGCAATCATTACTGAATTGTACAGTCAAGGAGTGGGGTTGGGTGCACAGGGTGGAAAATTGGGTGATGCGGCAGAAGAAGCTCATCGACAGACTAAAGGTAGCTACGCGGACTTTTTGAGCAAGGCGAAGGATAAGGCAAAGGAGAGGTATGAGAGTCTTGGATAGGCAACAATTAGTAGGTGGCCGATAACCTACAGCAGCAGTTCCATGAGGAAATGCAAGACTGAGGGTCGGAAATCTAATAGCCTCCGGGGAATCCATGTGAGCCGGCAATACCTGAAGAGGAGTGGTATTGCGGCGCACATGTGAATCATGCAATGCCCTGCACTTCGGTCTCTCATCAGGAACATCGCCCGATAGCCAGGTTGTCTGAATGGCTTGTCCTGGCAACGCTTGAGGACCACAGCATTAGCATGAGCCTGGCAAATATTGGATCTGGTTACACAAAAATTGATGTATCAGTCGAATCCAGGACAAGTTGGCAGTATGTCGACGACTGCTTTCATGGTTTTTGGACAGAGTATCAGTTTTGAGGGTTGTTTTCTGGTTCGAATCGAATCAGGCCGGCAATGACGGACACCCGCACTTTGTATTTATATGAGCTTGTAATTTAACCCTGTCTCTGTCTCATCCTTCGCCTCTTATTCACACTGCTTAAGATTCATGCCGTGATACTATTTACAGGACTTAGTCCCTGATACACCTTCTCGTCATGTGGCTATAAGAGCTTCTGTCAGCCACCATCAGCGCCATCACTTCTATTATTTTAGGATAACTTCATACTCTACCTGCTTTTGATTTAGTAAATATGGAATTAACAATATCATTATCTTGAACATCAAAATTTGGTTATTCGGCATATCACATACTTGCCTGAATACTTCAGATATGTAATGCCAGCCCCTTAGATAAGGCGCGGGATCTGGCAAAACGCGGTGGCCCGTGCGTTGGCACCGCGCCTTTATCTACACCCATCGACTCCCCTCGAATCCGAAGATTCCGCTCAATTGAAAGCATCTTCTATTATTGTAGAAGAGTGAAGACCTTTGCTACCGATGGCAGAAGACCTCACTCTCCCAAGGTTAGCTTGGGACCCTTCCACTGGGTCGATTTTAAACAACAGACCACGAAAACGAGCGCGTCTCAGTCCCCTACCATCAAGCGATCCGCCAGTCTTCTCCAGCGACGATGACCCTTCTGCAGACAACTACACGCAAGACCGCCACAAGAAAATATATCGAGGACCGTGGTATCGGCTACAACCAGCTTCCGAATCAGGGTCTTTGCATCCTGACTCGAATCATGACTCGCAAAAGCCCGGCTCTAAGAAAAGCAAGAGGACGTTCGAGAGGCGCTTCGATAGTGGTGTCTGGCTCGGGAGCGATGGCACCGATGTTACCGATGGCACAGATGTCGATGAAACTACTGAAGGCTTGGGAACGTTCAGCGGGGCGACCACGGCTCTGCCCATGAGGCAGTCCCGCGCAATTCGGGCATTTAGGACCCCGCAGAACTTCACACTGTCAGCAGAAGAAGAACTCGCGCAGAGGGAGATCGAGCTATGTCTGGATGATGGAAATGAAACGATTGATCTTTCGTATGTATCTCATGTATCTCACGCACGCATGCTCGATCCTCAACGCTGACATATACCTAGATCTCGAGAGCTGACATCTCTCTCAAATGCTACCATCCGACCTTTAGCTGCGTTTACGCGCGTTCCTCCCGTCACCGAAGGGGTGTTTGCTCGGATTGAGCCCATGCTGAAAATCTTCCTAGCTTCGAACCGCCTATCTAAGCTCCCTGAAGAGCTCTTCAATTTGGAGCATCTGACTGTCCTGAGTCTACGCAGCAATCGTATATATGAACTGCCTCCCGCTATAGGCAGGCTGCATAACCTGACAGAGCTTAACATATCTCAAAATCGCCTGCAGTATCTCCCATTTGAGATTCTGGACCTGTTCTCCGACACTAGTCACCTGCAGAGTTTCCAAATCCACCCGAATCTTTTCCACGAGCCGCAATATCCCGCTGTTGAAAACAGTGGGACTCATCCAGAGGAAGGGGAAGTCGCCGAGGAAACTGTTTCTGGAAATAGTACAACTCCCCGCCATAGAGCAACCTACGGTGTTTCGCCAGACGAGAGACAAAGAACTTGGCACCCCCAATGGAGGGTCTCTTACAGATGTCGGACAGAGGTTCGATATCTAGATATCAATGGTGCCCATATAAAGGGACCAACGCTCTCGAACCACACACTTTTCGGACCACGAAAATTTCCTAGCGGAATACCTATTGTCGGCGCCAATGACATTCCCACACCTCCTACTCCTCGAGGCAATGACATATCCCGCGTGCCCTCTCTACTTGAAGTCGCGCTCAACGCGTGTTCACGAACCCCTCACCTCCCGTATCTCGCCTCCGAGCTACCCGAGGATTGTCCTGAATCATTCTCCGGCCTTCTAGCCCTAGTAGCCGAAAAGAAGGAATCCGGAGGCAGCAAATGCACAATCTGTAAACGGAATTTCATAATCCCGAGAACGGAGTGGATCGAATGGTGGGAGATAACCAAGGCGCCGGAGAACGAAGGCGCTGTTAGTGCGGCCAGCCCGCGGAAACCCGTGGAGAATGAGAGGGATGTCATAGAGAGTATGGTTCCCTTGATCAGGAGAGGGTGTAGCTGGCTTTGCGTTCCGAGGAATGTGGCTCTGGAGGGAGAGGGTATGGATGTTGATGCATGAGAACTGGAGGGCCGCCCGTTCGGCTTTGACTCAGGCAACCATTTGTCAAAGCCGATTTTGGAGGGCGGTTGATCATCGGTCATCGAAAGTGCTGTTTGCTATTGCATCGCGCTTGAAATACATTCCCGATTCCGAATACTAGTGGCCTAGAAAACTGTGTGTTGTCCTCCCTCGGTATTTTGATTTGGCAGCTGAAACATTTGACTTGCTCTTGGAGAGAACACCCGCAAGAGATTCCTCCTAGTGGCAGATTACCTGTAGGTCCTGTGTTTCCGAAAACGGAAAATGCTTAATCGCGCGGCGTCAAGAGGTGTAAGTAATATTGGTATATATCAGAACCCTCTTTCCTTGCTCCGGCTTGATCCGACAGCATAGTGTTTTCTTCTGGGTATATATAAAACCACTACTATTCTCTGTCTGCAAGTTAGGTCCCTGTCAGCGCTCTCCTTTTGGATCATCATGGCTCACATTTGATGTACACCTGAAATGCCACTTGTTCCAGATAGGATGACCATCTTTTCTCTTTTGTTGCACCTACAACGTCAATGTTTATCTCTTTTCACTTTCCCTTAGAGCCATGCTGGCATGCTTAACTCTGTTCTTCTAGGTTGTTATCCTAGTATATGATCACGTGAAAGACATGACAAGATGATGAACTTTTGTTGCGCCAGTTTTTGTTGCGTATCGCAGAAGCAAAAAGCAAATAAAAGGAATTCAGGTACCTATAGGTACTTAGCCTAATGTATCATCACGTGCGGTTTAGCTTTTTTGTCGCACATCGCAAAATCCTTGTATTGTTGTACAATCTTTGAAAAGAGTAAAGCTTCAGCTGTCGTGTCACCCGACCCCTGGATCACCACCCAGTGCAGTTTTGTCGCACATCGCACGTCTTTGTACCTTTTTTGTACATTCTGTAGAAAGACTTCTGGATCATCATGTGTCTGGTCTTTGTTGTCACTCGCCGTAACTCTTGAAGGAGTCTTGGAGAGGAATGTTGGGGTTCTAAATGTACTGGTTCTGTTCGCCCCCCTGTCTTATCACGTGCGCGACGTCCTTTTGTCGCACATCGTAAAATCTTCGTACCTTATTCTTAGGCAAGGCTAGCTATCCAACCCTTACCCATGGGTTATCATGTGATATGTGCATGGCTTTCTGCATTACAAGCTTTCTACAGATTCTTCTGAATGCGATATAGTACTGCTCACTACCTAGTACCTTGGGCTTTTAGGTATGATAGGATTGTTTGTCGCACATCACAAAAACGTAAGAGTCCTTTTAGAAGTGGAACTGTTCTCTAGGTTATTACGTAGTAAGAGTAGACCAGATTTTTTCAGTGTTTTGTTGCACATCGCAGGTCGGGTGTATCCCCCCTCCCCCTAGCAGTCCTTCTGGTCTGTGCGATTTGATACCTTGCTCTGTATTGTAATACTTCTCTACGAACACCACCTCTCAAAGAGTTCAATCAATACTTGAGTAGTCATTATGATTCTCTTAATCTAGGGTCTATCTTTAGCCAAGGATTCAAGTTCATCTTCATATTTCATCAGTATTGGACGATTACAGAGCCCTGGAAAGCAAGGTAGCCAGCTAGCTACTTTACGGCAGCCTTTCCATGTCTACAGCAGCTATCAGCTGATATAACAACTCTGCAATTTGAGGTTAATTCCACATGATTGACCTTTAATCTAGTATTCATCTTGATCTGCCTATCTACCTAGTACCTACTATACTGTATCTATGGTACCTTTAGTCCCTTCTACTTGTCCCCAGACCGCATTGGTGGGATTCCATGAATACTGCACGACTAATCCTATTTTGGATAACAGGTACCCTGGATGCTGGATATTCTCAGGCTCTTACTAAATCTCCCCACATCTACCCTCTTAATCACACAACCTTCAACAAACAGTCTGGGCATGTGGTTTAGTGGTATAATACCTCTTTAGCAAGCATACACTTGTCTCTGTACATCTGTACCAACCTAGAGGTGGTCCTGGGTTCGATTCCCAGCATGTCCATCCATGACCGAATTTTTTGCTGCTTATCGTATCCTCTTGCAGATTTATGCTGAGTGAGAACCTTAGCTATATGGCGGATAGGAAGACTATGGAATTCAGCAGAGTCAAAGGCCTTAAGAATCTCACGGATAGTAAAGATACAAGCCTGATTTTTTTTACCTTCGGTAAATTCAACCAGTGGCTCTGGATGTCGGGGTATATAGGTAGGTAGGTACGAGGTATACGAATCGGTAGATCCTCGGTGCACTGTATGATTTTACCCACACTATGGTGGGATGAAGAAGACATGCAAAACACATGAAGCTTTTGCAGCTGGAGTGTTACTGTTTGTGTTGCTTGTGCCAAACGAGTCTTGTATTCTAAAAGCGTTGCGGTAACAGTGCTCACGTGAGCGCCTGACCCAACGTCATCACTCCCGCTCCGCTGGCAAATATCTAGCGATTATCATCAGCACGTTGAACCACACGTTGAATCTCGGAACCCCCATTTCTCTACCACCTTGAACAGACCAACATCGAGAATCGCAAACATGGCGGCGGCCGAAGCACCACTTAATTACGAGGCGTCGGCGGGCACGACGCATCTCCAAGTCTCCAATACCCTGCCCCCAGAAGTGGTGCAGTGTTTACAGAACGCACGATTTGTAGGTTGCCCAGCTCCAACACCACGCCCACATCTTAGAAGCCCAGACTGACCTGCCCGATTTCACAGCTACATCTTGCGACATGCACGAACCTGTACCCACACGTCTCGCTCATGAATTATACGTACCTCCCGTCGTCGCCCTACTCCTCCTCCCCAGCCATAATCATGACCACCAACCCCTCCTCGAAGAAGACGCTCAACCTGGTCTCCAACCCGCACGTCTCCCTCCTCGTCCACGACTGGGTCTCGCACCGACCACCGACCACCAACCGCCGCGGCTCCTCGAGCGGCCGGACCGGCTCGCCGCCTCCAGAAGCCTCGCGCTCGTCGCTCGCCACGCTGCTGCTGAACCTGAATACGAGCGCACTGAGCAGCATATCTGCGACGATCAACGGGGACGCACGGTTAGTGGAGGCGGGCACAGAAGAGGAGCAGTATTATAAGGAGATGCATCTGGATAATAATACGTTTGTCGAGGGAGAGGGGGAGAGGCGCCGGGCGTGGGATGAGAGGGGGGAGGAGCCAGATGGTGGGAGAGGAATCTTCATCGAGGGCGAGGAGGTTAGGGTTGTGGTGGTAAAGATCAAAGATGGCAGGGTGGCGGATTGGAAGGGTGGCGTGAGGGATTGGAGTCTGGTTGGGGAGGGAGTGGATAGAGGTGGTGCTGAGAATGGAGAGCCGTTAGTTAATGGTGTGGGCGGGGCATGATTTTCAATCTGGCTATCTGATTGTGGTGGTGCAACTGGGAAATTGCGGGAAGGGATTTGGCATTGGCTATGCATTTCGAAACAAAAAGTTTTTCCGGGAGATATGGAGCCTTGATGTTCTTGCTTGGATGCAACACTTCTAAAAGTGCAAAAGCGTTTCAACTTGCGTCTCTCATATGTATCTGCGTTCTACGATTAAGGGAGCGATGCGAGGCTACGGAAGGGTAAACCACTGAGATGAGGGAGCCAGAGCGGGTTTGATTTTAACTACTGGCATGGTTCGAGAATTCCCACGTTATGTTGCACCCTGGAATCTTGAAACAATGAGTGATCCCTCCCGTCTGTTCCCTACCTTATCCTCCTTTGAGAACAACCAGCTGGACCCCGAGCAGGATACCTGCATCCCAATTACATAACCCTGTGGACCCCGTGACTTCGAACTGAGACGGTTGCCGTAGAGGCCCTTTGAGCCTCGTCGTGACGTGACAGAATAAACAAGGAAAACCACTACCGAGCGCTCGAGTGAAAAGTCGAGTGAAAGAGTGAAAGCATCAGCGACCGCCCTCCAATAGTCGATTTCTTCATCGCGGTCGGGCCCACGCTCTGAAATGCATTGATTGGCTGCCCGCGGCCTTGCACGTTACCTCGTTGGCAACTGGACCGGAATAACTCTCACAGATTCATGATTCAAGCATCATCTCCTGCTTTGGAAGACGAGTGCATTTGATATGTCCTCTGTCACCGTTCTGCCGCTACTGATATATATATAGAGAGGGACAGGCAGAGGCAGAGAGAGCTCAAGAGAGCGAGAGGGTCAAGAAAGTCGAAAGACTCGAGAGTCCAGAGCAGTCGCATAGCTATGATGGTCGTCGATATAACAATAACCCTGCTGGCGATCTATCTGATATGACGTCAAGGGACACGACGTTTATGATTCGATGATTCGACTCTACCTCAGTGCCTGGCCTCTTCAGCTTCACTTCCAACTTCCAACTTCCAAGGTTCAGATAGATGCACAGCCAACCGGCAACGCCGGATTGAGGCCATCGCGTCTCTTGTCCCTACCTTAGGACCTCCCCACCTCCGAGGTGGTGTTGTCTGTCTGGCCTCTCACGAGGCAAAAGCCCGCGCAACACCTCTTGGCCGCGAAGGCCTACGCGGTCTACACCGCAAACCAGGAAACCTTAATCCATGCTGGGCCTACCCTTAAGCCCCATCGCAGCGTGTGTGAGCATTATGACTGGCTGTACTGGCACAGATGTCTCGTCGTCCTCTGCCCAACCTGTTAGCTGGGCAATAGTCGAGACCAGCAGGGAGCTCCCTTTCCCCCGCGATGCTTTTCCGGAGCAAACAAGGTATGGAACATACCAACCGTGGCCGACCAGCGTCATCGTTGGCATCACAGATTTCCTCTCCCACCTTGTCTCTAGGGCTGTTTACATTCAATCGTAATCCCTTTATTATCTGGACCCTCCTCCAACTGCCCCTCCTTCTCTTGTTCCTCCTGCTTCTCCTCTGCTCCTCATCACTATCTCTCCTACGCCCCAGCAACCCGCAAACACATCGGTACTCCGACAAGGAACAACATTCGCTCAAACCACGCAGCTCAAGGTGTTTGGTGTGCTGCAGCATTGTGCCTCGAGATTCTGTGGTTCTGACGTACATCCCCTGAACCAGGGCTTCTTTCATCTGGCACGCCGCATCAGTGCCTCCGCCATCTTTGCATAGTAATACCTACGAATATTAATACATAATGGCGGCGGGAATTCGTGAGTATCACAAAGGTACAATGCAGCTCTGCGGCGATAGCTAATGGGTCCTCTAGGAGGTGGAATGGGCGTGGGATCCCTCATCCTGATCGCTGCTTCAATTATGTTTATGTTCTTCGTCGTTCTCAGTGGTGTTACAAACAGTGTTCCTCTTAGCAACACTTGGTTCTTGCAAGCAGATACTTCAACTATCCCCGGTGCACATCGTTCGACCTCTCAATGGACATTCTGGTTCGTCTGCGGAGCCAATAACAGGGACTGCGGCGCGCCCGTTCCCGCGTTACCAATTGGTTATGCTTGGGTCGATGGTAGCGCTGGAGCTCCCGAAGCTCTCGTTGGGTGGGTTTATTCCTAACATACAATTAACCTTGAGGCTGACCAAAATGTATGTAGTGGACATGCAAAACACACGACTAGCTACCACTACTACTACACGTGGCGCTTCGGCTGGGTCTTCTACCTCATGGCATTTGTTTTGGACGTCTTTGGACTCTTCACCGCTCTCCTTGCTCCCTGCAGTCGTCTTGCGTCTGGCTTGTCGGGGCTGATCATCGGCTCAGCTCTCTTCTTTATGACTATGGCGGCTTCAATGATGACGTGAGTCCCCATGACATACCTTCTAGCATCTCTAACTTCGTTACAGAGCTATCTTCGTCGAGGCGCGCAACCGGTTCCATGACGCAGGCCTTTCTGCCAGTATTGGCTCTGCTGCTTTCGGGTTCACCTGGGCCGCATGGGCTTGTATGGTGCTCGCAACAATCATGCTCTTCCTAGGCTGTGGTCTTGGCGGTCGTTCCAGTGGCGCTAGCTCGCGAGCTTCCCGTATCGATAGGAGCACCCCCACCCAAACCACCCGCAGCCCCCCGCGAGGCATTAGAACCACAACCGCTGGTAGCAGCCTTGGATTCTGGCGCCGACAACGCCGCAGGACTGGGCCCTCTGCCTTCCCCGACACCGAGAGCCAGCATCGAGTCAAGGATGAGTACGCTTAGATCAAACCACTTGTTATCTAAGTTACAAGGAGACTGATGTGAAGATGCAGGCGAGAATCGGAGGAAGGCACCATAGGGCTTGCAGAGAAGAAGGAGAACGAGATATAATGAACGAACCGAATACGCAAATACCCGCGGCTATCCAACTACGTCGACGGCCGCACGAAATATCTTGAGATGAGACGAAGACCAGGGATATGTGAGAAGAATTATGCGAGAAGAATTGAAACGTGTATACATGTTGGAGTACGAGAGACGGGTGCACTCGCTAGCTTTCGAATACTTAATGTTTATAAGGAACCAAATAATCAAACGCTGTATATACCGAGACTAGTTTCTCTATCTGTTGCAGATGGGATCAGAGTGGCCCTGGACTGCTCTTTACTTTGGAGTCTGTTGATGTCCAGAACGAATTGAATAATTCGAGAAATAGGACTATGTACCCTAGATAATTTCCATAATAAGATAAGAGCCAGAGATCGCACTTCAGTCGGGGACCTCATGCCTAAATCAAAGGTAACATAGAAAAAGAGACAAAGCGTCGAAGACATCATGTTGACTCGGTTGATTGTTGGAGGAAAAGGGGGAAACTGGTGTGTATCACATGACCTCGGTTAGAACTCTATTTCTTGTACACAGTTCAGAATAGGTACCTTCTTTCTTTCATCTTCAGACGCAATAATCACCATATATCAAAATCCAACATTCTTCAAATGTCGCTCCCAGTAGCAGGAGAGAATCTGCAGGATACTATCAAAGCTCCAAGCTATACGGGATCATTGATAGGTAGTTACACGTGAGTCAAGACTCGACGCTGCGTAGACATGGGTTTACGTAACACTCCGGGAAAAGTCGATAGAGCCCCTATACAGAACGATTCTTTTTGTATACTCACTCTTACTCTCTGATCGATCCTGTCTTTTCCATGCATCAGCTCACAAGGTTTCTACGGTACCTGGTAGGTACATCTGAAAGAAGGTACGAATATAAATGTCCATGTGACACGTACCTTCGCTTTGAAATTTGCAAGGCTGATAAGGTAGGTAGGTAGCTCACAAACCATAGTATCCAGGAGGCCGTGGGGCTGAAAAGCTCAAGAGCCAAGCTGATTTGTATATAGGTATACAGTTAGGACTTCTCTTACGTACCTAGGTACCTTACCTATCCGATTGTTCGAACCCCACACGTGACCGCAGTAACGTGGTTCAAATGACATTCAGGGAAGACGTAACTGGAGGAGGATACCTGGATTGGGCATGGTCCGTGCCTGCCAGCCATGAATATCGTCGAAGCAAATCATTCTTCTCTTCTCATACTCCGCATAGTTTTCTTTTTTCTTTGCAACATGAAGGTTATGTTTCTGTCGAACAGGATCAGATGGATCCAGCTAGAAGTCTAGAAGTCCAGTATTGGCTTCTTACAGTGTGAACCTTTCAATCTTAAGAAGGGTCAGTTTACCGAATTCCTTCCAGGGTCCAGAGCTGAACTTTATCTAGTATACCTTACCACTCAGCCGTCCTGGACAGACAGAAATAGAATTGCAATATTTGCCTCTGCATTTTCAAGTGGTTTGGAGCCCGAAGACGTCGATGATGGAGCCACTCGGATGAGGGAAGGGCTTTTGGGCCTCAGGAAGCTCAAGACCGTCAGGTAGGCTGGTCGCGCAACCATATGAATGCCATCCGGGCCGACGTTTCTCCAGGATCTTTCTACCTATATGGTTCTATCTTTGCTGCTCGGATGAGGTTGACTGACAGAATCTACGCTGTGGATTGGGACTTGGGGAACAATTGGAAGAACATCTCGGCCACCGTCATTATAACAGGCGGAAGCAGCCGATGACCTCGTTAAAGACGGAACGGAACATTCCTACCGACGTTCCCGCTTTGAACTCCGGCCTCGACTTCGGCAACCTTTCTAAGACAACACGTCCCACGTTTTCTCTCCATAGGAACCAAAACGAACGCGGTGTGATCTGCCATGCCTTGTCTTATCTTCGAGCATTCAAGACAACCAGCTTCCGGGAACGTCACTCGAGGCCCCATGACAAGGCGCGATGCACACAGATCAAAGCTCAGATAGCTCCGACCAGCATTAAAGGGCCGAATGATCCGATCGAGCAATCCAAGACCGCATCTGCGCACGTGTTGTGACTTGCATGCTATGTGTGCCGTTGAGAACTTGGGTCCGCTGGATACGGAAATTACTTACGGCATCCTTAGTCTCCTGTCACAACGGTTCGCCATCTGTTCTTGAGGCGATTCCGCCAGAGCAAGCGACCGAAGACAGATGACACCTGCAATAGTGCAGCCCGTCATGTTCTAGAAACATCACCAGCAAGGGTCGAAGAGATGGCGATATCGATCACTCCCGTGCTCCATCACTGAGTGTGAGAATCTATACAGGCGCACGTGTCATTACATGGCTCGAGGAGAAAGTGAGGTAGGGTCACGGTGAGAATGATCCAACCATACCAGTGGCACAGAAAGTCGAGAGACCTTCTGCCGTCCACGAAGAAGTCATCTGGAAAAATGGTCTGTCTTGGTAAGGTGGGTGGTTTGAGGGCGTCAACCTCATAGAGGAACGCACAGCCTCCAGAAGATATGGAGATCAGTACAGTGCTGATCTCTGCCGAGTCTGTTATCCCGTTGTCATAGCTACAACGTACTGTACCTACATGTACGTTGCTCGCTTCCCAATATCTGATTTTCACCGGTTCTTTCCCCATCAGAGATAACCACGTTTTTGAAGCCTGTCAAGCGACACTCTTCGTAGATCTCTCTGGCCGAGCGACCCCGCCGTGCTTGCCAAGTCTTACCATGCAAAAGATCAGATGTCAATTGCGCATACCCCACTTTCCCAGCGATGAGGCCCGGCCAGGGGTACAGGCTATACAGTATATCCTCAGATGCAACCATCCACTCAGTCACCCCCGAGTGTAACTGGACTCAGCCGTTCTCCTCGGGATCAGGTCTTGCGCCCCATAGCGGCGCTGGACGAACTACAACTACACAGACGGCAGCCAGGTCTAACAGGGGAAAATATCTTCGAAGTCACGTGAGGTGATGTTTCACTCGGCTGGACAGGTGCACACCCCTCGGTTCTGGCCTCCTATTCGTCAAATGCGGGGATGGACGGCAGAGAGCGATGCAACAACCGTGGATCGTGCCCCGGCCGACGATTAGCATCATTCTTAATGCTCCTTTAGCAGAGCTACATCGTTGCACGCCCTGAACTAAACCGCCGTACCAAGACCTTTTTGGGGTGTATGCTTATCAATCTCGCGCGACGGTGCTAAAGTCGTTCTGCGGGAATTATAGGGGAGCGCAAGTCGCGTTCAAGCATTGCTATTCCCAACTCTTGCATTTGAATCACGATGCTTTTAGTTTATTCTTGAATTCTGTAGACTTGCGCCTCTAGAAGCAGTCAAGGTAGTTTACCTGATATCGCAATGTGTTGACCGCGATTGAAGTGTTCAAGTGTCTATCAGATCAAAGTGAGACATGCTTTCGATAGAAGGTAAATAAGACCCCGAGATCAAGCGAAACCGTCGCATTTGGCAGGGATCGCACAGGGGGCAACACACGACTCTGTCGATCGAGAGTCAAGCACCAGGCCTGACTCCTGCAAGGTCAAGGTTGATGGGTGCACCTCCAAAAGTCTTGGCACGGCGATTTCGCTCGGTGCATGCATCGAGATGTACAGTACCCGCTGTACCCTTCTTAATTCCCCACCAAAGATGTTCTTTCTAGACTCTTACATGGGGCAGACACGGCTGGGAAGCCCTTCCTATCATATGTCACACCCAGGGCATGTTTCTTCGGTAATTTGTCAGTTCGTACCTTCCCTTCTATCGTCCCCCACGTTGCTACACCCAAGGCCAACGATTGCGGAGGCTTTAGCCAGGCTGGGCCCTGCAAATGGCTCTGAGTATATATAGCTGGGGAAGAGCCAAGAGATTTGGTAGTTGCTCAACCACCGCACTGTGAAGGGTTTCTCGTCTTGAAAACCGCCAACATGTTGGGAAGTGCAAAGCTCATACCGGTTCTAGCGCTCGCAGCAGCTGCGGAGAGGTCTACTCCACAGGCCGTTGATTATACCCAATATGTTAATGTCTTGTGAGTCTCCTCACGTGCTATTCTCAAAACTCAGCTGATCAAAGTAGCTTGGGAACAGAGGGTGGTGGAAATGACTTCCCAGGTGTTGCTCGGCCATTCGGAATGGTGAAGTTGGGACCCGACCTCCTAAACTCCGGCACTGATTCCTACTCGGGATATCTCTCCAACGGCGCCTTCTCTGGATTCACCATGATGCATGAGCAAGGAACTGGTGGTGCTCCCAAATACGGAACAGTTCCTCAATTGCCCCTGGTTGGAAACATCACCAACCCTCTCTCCAGCATAACAGTTCCAAGAGGGGCCCCTGATCAAGGCTCCGTCGGTTACTACAGAGCCCAAACCGGTCAGAATGTCATTGTGGAGTTGGCTGCTGCTTCACGTGCCGGAATGTACCAATACACTTTTCCGGCAGGGAGCACTGAAAACAACATTCTGGTTGATATGAGCCACGTGCTACCTTCTTTCAGAGGGCAGGGGCTTGGTCAAGGGTATGCTGGAGGAGAATTCACCATCTATCCTGACGGTCACTACGAAGCTTCAGGGATCTATAACAACGGGTGGAACAGATCGCCAGACTGGACCATATACTCCTGTAAGTGCATATTCCGCCTGTTTTTGCCAATTCTAACATTTTGTAGGTGGATACTTCAACGTTACAGCTGAAACGGCCAATGCGTACACTGGAACCTCTTCCGGAGGAAGCGTAGTCCAACCAAGCGGATCGGCCAGCTCAAATAGCTCAAATACTTATGTAGGCGGTCTTTTTACCTTCAGCGAGAACATCGTTTCTTCCCGAGTTGGTATTTCGTGGATCTCATACGAGAAAGCTTGTCAAAATCTCAACAATGAGATTCCAGAAGGAACCGAGTTTTCCACAGTGGTTGAAGGCACCAAGGAGGCGTGGAACTCGCAAGTACTTTCCACCATTCAAACCACCACGACCAACGCAACGAACCTCGAATTGCTCTACAGTTCATTGTACTTCATGAATCTGCTGCCCACCAATCAGACTGGTGAGAACCCAGGCTGGAACTCCACCGAACCATACTACTCCGATATCTTCACCTTGTGGGATCTCTTCCGCTGCTCGACCGCTCTCCTGCACGTTTTGCAACCAACCGTGTACGAGGAACACATCCGGTCCATGATCGACATCTGGCGGTTTGAAGGTTACCTCCCGGACGCGCGGTCTTCTAACTACAACGGCAGAACGCAAGGGGGATCGAATGCCGACAACGTCTTAGCTGATGCCTTTGTCAAAGGTGTCCGGGGTCGCATTAACTGGAATGATGGGTACGCTGCGATGGTCAAGGATGCAGAGGTCCCTCCCAACAACACCGTCCCTCCGGACCCAATGGCACCAGACTCGTCGACGAAGGAGGGCCGAGGAGCTCTTCCAGACTGGCTTCAGTACGGATTCATTACCCCAAAATACAGCCGCGCAGCGTCACGTGCCGTTGATTATGCCTACAACGATTTCGGTCTGTACCAGGTCGCAAAAGGGCTCGGGAGATGGGACGATGCTAGCAAGTACCTTAACCGTTCGCGAAATTGGCGCAACCACTGGAACCCGGATCTCGAGTCAATCGGCTACAAGGGCTTTATTGTCCCCAGGGATGTATCTGGATTCATCAACACTGATCCACTGAACGATTCCGGCTACTGGGGTGACCCATACTACGAGGCCAGTTCATGGGACTACTCCTGGGGTGATATCCATGACATGGGGACGCTTGTTCAATGGATGGGTGGCCCGGAGACCTTCTTGTCAAGATTGGACACCATGTTCACAGTTGGTGCAAACCCAGGCAATCCGAATGGCATCATCTTTGATTCCACAAACGAGCCGTGAGTCTATATTTCTATCTTCCTCCAGGCTATGCTAATGATACAGAACTTTCAATGTTCCTTACCTCTACAACTTCATCAACCGACAGGACCGCTCCGTCTTACAATCTCGCAAGGTCGCGAAGCAATACTACAACACCCGTGTTAATGGCCTTCCCGGCAACAGTGATGCCGGAGCAATGCAGACCTGGCTCCTGTGGAACATGATCGGTCTGTACCCCGTCACCGGCCAGACCACCTTCCTGATCCACTCCCCTTGGTACGAGTCCCTAACCATCAACCTCGGCGGAAATAAGAAGCTGGTCATCACCAGCACCGGCGGTGACGGCAATGGTGACTCCAACATCTATGTGCAGAGCCTGAAGGTCAATGGCCGGCCCTGGAAGCAGAACTGGCTCACCTATGACGATGTCTTTGCCCACGGCGGCACCATGGAGTTCGTCCTCGGCCCCAACCCCGTCCAGTGGGCCACCGGTCCTCTCCCACCCAGCCCTGCCACCGAGCCTTGCGTATGATTCCTCTCTCCGCACTCCACAGTGCATCTGCTAACATCTGATATAGTACCAGGCGAGCTGTCTTCCTTCGATCCCACCGATCTCCTCGAGCACATCGTCCGCCCCTGCGACCACCCAGACCGCTGCCTGAGGGATGAAGGCGCGTTGAGGGACATATACTCTGACATCATGTTAATTGTGAGCTGGATCTCTTGACGGTTGAACGAGAATGCAGAGGTAGTAGAAGGAAATGAACAATCACGAGCATGAAACCCTAGAGATACGATAATTTAATTAATCCATCACAATGGCAAGCTTTGTCTTAGTGATATATCGGGTAACGACAGGGATCTCGCAAGGTCGTCTAGTTGAGGATCCCGGGACATTGATGCCAAGTACAGTAGTATATCGCATGACCCGATGTAGCATCGAATCCCTTTCTCCGCAAGATCAGCGTCAACCCCGCCCACGTAGGGACCCAAGACGAAATGAAAACGAGAAGCCGTAATATAATCTCACGTATCAGAGCACCTGACAGGATGCTTTCACCAGCATCAAAAGGATGTTTTCTAAGTTCCAAAAATTAATACTAGAGTATTCAATGTAGGGTTACCATAGTAGGACTCTAGGGTTACTTCGTTTTAGCAAGCCATCCTCTCGGCATCCGCAACCGAGCCCCTATCCATCCCATCGGGCTCATGGGTAAAGTAGTCACTTTTCAATTTCAAGATTCGTATAAGGATCTATATTGCGTATAGGTATGCATAAATGCACAAACCATTTTTAAAAGGCAACGATGTATGATATTAATTCTAAGATTCTAAAATCGGTTAAATGGACGGCATCTCAGTTCAAATCCCCCAAAAAAAATCCCCATCCAACCCAACATTCAACCCCTCAACTGCCGCCCATCACAGCGCTGCAGTCTATTCCCTTCATAATCAATATCCCAGCAGTGCGGGCAGCGACGGTGACGACAGGTATCGTTGACGCAGTACTCGGGGATGAAATGCATCCATTTGTAATTAAGATCGGTTATGGGATTGGCGGTTGCTGTGCACTATGTGTAGATCCTGCTGTTAGTGGGGTGTGTGTGTTGGATAGGGAGATATAGGGGAAAGGGGGGAGACGGAGAAGAAGTACCATGTGGCATTCCCATGCGGCGATAGGCGCCATGATGTTTGGTTTGAGATGGTATTGCTTTTTTTGTCTTTGTATGTTTGGATTTCTTGAAGAGAGTGAGAGGAGGCTGTAATTATGCGTTTGATAAATAGATAAATTTCTCTCTTGCTTTTTTAGGTTTCAGAAGATCTGATATTGAGGAAGACAAAGAGAGAAAGAGAAAAATAAACTGGCACCAGAGAGCATAAACCCCATCCTTATATAGTCGAGAAACTCGGGTAGAAGGTCATGAATCAAAAGATGAAGAGAACGTTTGATAATCATTTAATATTTTTACTGACTCTGAGTCTTGAATCACAGATAGATAGATAGATAGATAGGGTTTATTGATATGATGCCTAGAGGATGAGGATGGTTTTGGAGGGGGTGGAAAGAGAGCGTGATTAGATAGGAATTTGGGAGTAGGATTCGCAAGCTCATGGCTTAGGAGATGGGAAATGGGATTCTTTAAAGCATGCCGTGTGATTAGGGATAAGGGATACTGGGTGAGTGGAACAAGGGGACAAAGGGGGTGAAAAGAGGCGAAGGCATAAGCAGTATGATTTCCTACGCAATCATGCGTTTTTCACGAATTCCTTGGTTTTTTTTTTTTCTCCCCCCTTTTAAATTTCTCATAGGAGTGAGTTAAAGAAGGCAATTATGAAGCATGATATGTGAATAAAGGTAGGTAGGAATCTCTACTTCCCTCCCCCTTTTTAGACAGAACATACTTTAGTAGTGTCAGTGATTACTGTATTCGACTACGTGCTCGCTTACCCCCTATCTAGCTCCTGAACAGATGCGAGCCAGCCGAACCCCCTAAACGTAAACTTCACCTTCTCTAAGGTATACGCAGTTCAACTAACCTCCTAAGTTCCTATCTTTTTGCTATCATTATGCATACCACCCCGACAGTCCCTGCGATTCCGAAATCGGTATAGATTCGGTTATGTTTGGTTGAGATCTTGCTTAGTTATGAAGAGCTAATTGAATTAGCTATGAAACTGGGATTATTTATGAGAAAGTCAATAGGGGAATGGATAGAGACTGTTAGTTGGATACTGCAGTTGGTGACACTTTGCGCTTGTGGCTATAGTAAGGTACCTTACCTGTTAGAAGATTAAGCGAGGAAGTGAGATGGGGGGCTGTTGGAATTTAGATGGATAATAAATTATTCATATTAGGTAGTAGGTAGATAGGTAATAGAGATTAGGAGAGTCGCTAGTTATTTCAATCTATATCAAACACCACTAGACTAATCGAAACATGAGAGACATGGGCCCTGCCATCGTAATTTTTCTTTCCGTGCTCGTCGTCATGAACTGCATTACGTCGAGGCATCAAAATTGCTCTTTTATAGCTTTTTCTGTACAAAAGAAATCAATAACGTCATGCACCCATATCTCATACGCCGCTGTCAATCTCGTCGGGGACATTGTTCTTTGTCCAGGCCGCCCAGTCGGTACAAGTCTGCGGCATAATCATGGGGATCTGGCTATATTTCTCGATGTCCGCTGGCCTTTCGAGGATAGTCGCGTAGAAGCCAGCGCTCAGATGCCACACGATATGGCAGTGGAAAGGCCATACTCCTGGGTTATCGGCGTTGATCTGCCAGACTATGTGCCCGCCTGGTCGTAACATCTGTACATCGCGCCGCTGGGGGTTGTTGGGGTTGGTGATGGAGGTTCCGTCCCAGGCTCCGGGACCTTCGTGTAGGATGAACATGTTGTGCCCGTGGAGGTGCATAGGGTGAGAGGAGCTAGTAGGGTTGTTGACAATCACACGAATAGTGCTGTTGCTGCCGAAATTCTTCACGTTCCATTCAGGTGGATAGGTGAAGTTTCCTTCGTTGGCCAAGAGAAGGGTGGGACTGTTGTAATCGGAGCGGAAAGTCCCCCCGTCAACAGTCCAAAGGAAATGGTTGGTGGCATTGACCTCGGAGTTAATGTCTAGGTGGCGTGTCGTTGCTGGGTGGTCAGTCGGTGTGAGGGGATAATATGGAACAGTGAGGGAGAGATCATCGTTTGCGCAGGTTCCGGGGTCGGGCACATCCCAGGCGGTACTGGTAGGTGCTTTGTTTGTGTCGGCTTTATCGTAGTAGATTGCTGCCAGAGCATTGGGTTGATTGCTGGAGGAGCAGATAGTGGAAATATTGGAGCGCATCCAGAATGCTGACTGCGCAGATCCTTGATTCGCTGTGACTAGCACATCACTTCGCTGGCCTGCGCCGAGAGTTACCACCGTAGTCTCGTAAGGTTGCTAGATAGCGGTTAGATATAGCCCACAATGTTTGCACAGAAGAAGCTCACAATAGGAACGAAATCGTTGGCAATCACCGTCATTTTATGACCGTCGATACTGAATCGTTGCAGACCCTCAGCTCCGGCGTTGATCAACCTGAGCCGGTGAGTTTTGCCAGTGGTGAAGGTAAACTTAGAGATGCCAGCATTGCTGTTGCAGGGCGTGGTATCACCCTCCGCCACAGTAGAACAATCAAAGTCCATCTTGCCGTTAATGAGATTGTTGTCGGAGGCGGGACGCGGGTTACCACCCTGGTCCAGTGGCGCCATGACTACTTTGACCGTCTCATAATACGGTTTGTGATAAGTATCAGTCAAGAGGACTGGTCCGAGATCAATGTCGTAATCTGCATTCTCTGGGCCGTGGATGATCATGGGCCCCAGGAGGCCATCTGCGGCGATGTTAGTTCCCGAAAAGGTTGGAGGATGCGTGTAACTAGCCTGAATACTGTGCCGAGTAGTGTGAATGATACCAAGAAGTACCGTAGAGATCAGCCTGGAACTGGTAGGTGAAAGATTCGCCAGGAGCGATGGGACACTGTTCCACGCCAGGTACACCATCCATCCATGGGGTCTGTTTCTGAAGAAGTCCATGCCAGTGAAACGACGTCCCCTCCTCTGGTCCGGTAATCTGATTATGAACAGTGACTTGGATGGTATCGCCCCAGTTTGCCTCAATTGCTGGACCGGGAAACTGGTCATTGATTAGGAGTACATTCTTCTGGTATCCGTCCGGAGCTATCAGCCCCCTTTTGACCGTGAAATCATAGCTCCGGATGACTCCAGTGTAAGGGGCATCAGTGTATGGATTGCTTCCTGAAGCGTTTCGAAGACCCCATGGGTAGCCATTGGGGAGTGGGTTGTTGGTGAGGAAGGGAGGGAAGTTGGGTACGGGCAAGGTCCCCCACACCGAGTTGCTATCACCAACATTGATTAGTGCTGATCGATAATGTGCATCTCCAAACAGAGTCAAGAAAACAAGTAGGGATAAGGGACTTGGACTGGGGCTTCGCAGAGACCTACCCGTTAGTCTGCTGCTGGGTCAAGGCAGGGATAATGCCAAGGACTCCCGAGAGAATATCACCGACGACGCCCAATAAGAGAGCCATTGCAAAGCAAGGCTATGAGCGGATATGGGAAAGAGGAAGTGATATCTCTGCTGAGAATGATTGAGAAGAATTGAGCAGATAGGGAGGCATATATAGAGGCATCTCTGTCCGCATACACGCGGCCGGACTTCCTCTCATCAGACCTGCGTGCATGGGCAAGCTCTGGGGCTGGCTCCATCCGTGAGCCATCTGTAAGGCTCGTGGGTGTATCCCGGTCGACTATCAAACGCAGCTATGGGTTCAGGGTTCAGGGCTCTTGGTGGAGCTGAAGGCTGGCGACCCTTCTTTGTCCCTCACGCATGGGTCTTTGTGCTTCTCAACTTGGTCTCAAGCCCCTGGCCGAGCTGCTTTGGGTATGGCAAGGGTCAAGATGGGATCGACGACCAGCCTGCAGATAGAGAGAGCGGCATGAGAGGCCCCTGATTCCTCTCTGTGAGCAAGCCATCTGCCATCTGCCGTGCGGACCGTGGACTTGGGTGCGAGCACACCGCGGGGCTGGACCTCATCAGGCATCAAAAGGAATAGTGTTTGGAAAGCGGTGTACAGACCATACGTGCAGGACCCTGTACGCGTATACGTGGATGTATGTATGTATGTATGTATGCACTCTGTTGGTAGTATTTGTAGCTACATGAACATGTCGTACGTAGTATCCGCGTACCTGATGTCCGACAATGATTACTCTGATGTCCAGTGACCCGACGGCCAAAGTAGGACTAGCGGCTGAAAGGGATGCGAGCTGGATCACCTGATATCCGAGTCGGGACTCCGAGGGCCGAAAGAGGGCAAAGAAGCGAGAGACGTCCAACGTGGCGCCATCGTTCGTTGGGGAAAGGTGCGGCTGAGGAGGGAGATCTGCACGGGATGGGGCCGCTGCCCTAGGCTGGAAATCGTTAGCTAGCTACCTAGGTACTGGCACTCCGGACTCCCAATCCCCAATCCCCAATCCCCACCATCAACACCAACCACAACCAACGACTGAGGTAGAGGAGCTGAAGACGACATCCCGCATCGTGCTCACCGCCATGCCCAGATGGGGAGATCAAAGGAGCCATTCATTCGTCCCCTTCTATGGCATATACGATGATCCCACTGCAGTTCGTGGAGCGTGCGTCCATACATCGTTCGTACCGTGGCCGCGGCCACCTCGTCACCAACTTGCGCCGTGGAGCCACATTCGATCAGGTACGAGCATGTGGCGTACATGACTACATAGTCCTGAACTCCTGACATACCTCTCTGAGTCTCTTGGTACCAATGGACCGTATTGTACGCCAACGCCACGTTTCAAATGAACTCCTGGGCTCCCTGCCTCCCTGACCCTTTCCCCAGGAAGTCAGGGCTCGATCCATTATCCAGGTTTATGCCCTTGACCATTTTCAAACTGCCTTCTAACCTGCAAACCCGCCCAGTTCGGACGGAGTTCATCACTGTTCAAGTATTGCTTATTCGAACGCGCGTGCTGCAGCATCGGACGTCCGCCAGGCGGATCGTGGACCCTGGGCCATCGTCGATATTGCTTTCCAGATGAGGCAAGGTGTATGTGATGAGTCCCGTCCACGCAACAAGCGGTCCATGAACATTATACTTTGATTTTTTATCGTTCGGAAAATTTCGAGCGCCTCATCCTTCACCGATTGGCGAATTATTGGTCGAATTCGACGGATCGGGAGAATGTGTGGTACGCGTCGCGTTACATATTCGTACATGCATCTCTCCCGCTATTTTTCCCAACCAGTCCCTCCGTGTGGCAGAAATCCGTGCCTTCCAAGTCCCAAGCATCGCTGTGGTGGTCACGATCAGCAAGGTCCCGGTCGAAATTTACACCGCATCCTGTAGCATTGCGGACGTCTCCAAGGGAGACCGCAAGAGGATTCGGGAAGATTACCCTAACCGAATCATAGGGAGAGATAAGGGGACAAAAAGAATGAATAAAGGGAATAAATGGATAACAACAAAAGAAAGAAAAAAAAAAAAAGAAAAAAGAAAAAAAAAAGCCATACACGCATTGTTCTATCATTGACGAGGCCTCAACAGTGAGCAACATACTCAATCCCGCAACGCGCGTCATTTCCTCAGGGTACGGGATCTGCGAGGCACCTACATACACTCGACATCCCACTCGTCGACCTCTATCTACGTCGGCGACCCGGCGCGTCGGCATGTCGGCTTGTCTCGACGGCGAGTCGGCGACTGAACTATCCGGAGAATCAGACAGTTTGCCAGAATTGGGCAGTCCTCCGTACCTCGTATCTTATATAGGACCTCGTCCCTACGCTCTGTACTCCCACCACATGTATAGCATGGTGTTGCTAAAGTAGCAATCCGTTACCCCGCCCAGGCTGCTGGAAGCGGGACGGAGGAATCGTATTATGGGCATAGGCCTGGGTGTCAGTCAGGTGAGTTCCTATTTTCAGCCATTCGTGTTTCTGTACTTCTGTCAGTTGAAATCTGCAAATAGTTGAGGGCTTGGGGAGAGATGACTTTTCATTTATCTTCACAAATCCATGCTTCTGAACGGTACCTTATCTGATTCTTGGTTTCGATTTCTTACTTCTGCGCCTGTCAAATGCACCTAACGAAGCCAACTCTGCTCGTTATCCTAGAGTCCATCATCGCCTTGCTGATGGGGATGCTCTGGCACTCGCCTCGGGCTTTCCGTTCTGTGCCTCTAACCCGCGCCCACGATGAAGCTGCAGTGGCACAATCTCCCGCTTCAGGACCTGCATAAAGAAAAAAGAAAAAAGAAAAGCTTCTTTTCTTCCTGATATCATCCTAAGGGGCGTTTAGTTCGTCCCTTCTCGCGCATCAAGCAGTCCCTGCCGAGAGATGTCATATCAAAGTTGCTACTGAAAAATCGAGGCTGGACAGCTGAGCAACCCCAACCAGCTGGTCCGTAAGCCTTGCGAATGACTCGGTGCTATCGTGTGACGTCCGTCGGCGTATCGCGGAAGCGTGAGCTGCCTTTCTTGATTCTCATGAAAACTTCGTTGCTGGGAGCTGCGCCTCTGGCGACCAATCATTCCATCGTGAAGAAAAGCTCGTGTGGCCTCCACGAGGCTGGGTGATGTAGGGTAGCTACAATAATCGTACCCAAAGATGCGGAGTGCGCGATGCGACATGGTGCGCTGGAGCTAGGGTTCGACGACTGCGAGCGGCTGTAGTCCCTCATGTGGCTTGTCTTGCGATAATAACTCTCGTGGTGAGGTTGGCCCGCCAATTTTGGAGGTCTCGGGTACTCTTTGACCTGTTATGCATGTTAAGTGCATCGAGTTATTGATGACCTGCATGCACACCCTGCTGGGATTGCAGCTGGCAATGCGACGACCACGCAACCCGGCTACAAGGGAACGGTATTTTCTTGCTGCAGCACTTCTCGCTTCAACAAGGATTAACATAGTGCGGGATTAACGGCGGAAACAAAGGATGAATAGCGAAGTCTAGAACGCAGCGAGCTGGACTAAGAGATCTGTTGACCGCTTGCAGCGGTGGCAGGTCTGACTGCAGCCTACACACAGGCACATTGGCCTTTGAACTTCAGGACGGGAGATCAGAGTCGAAGCCTGGGAATCGCCAGAGTATTATTCTCAGATAAATGCCCTAGACTCTACTGCCTTGCAATTCTGTTCAACTGTATTCTACGCCCGACTTTACTCGAGTGAGTTCAGAAGCTTGACAGAGCTAGCAAACGAGAAATATTCTGCAGGACCAGTGTTTGAAGATATTAGTTTTATGACAGCACCACGAGGCCAGCATGAAGGAAACTTCAACTCAAAGCCTTGGATCTTGCATGGAACGTCCAACAGAAGCTTCTGTGTGAGACTATTGCGGTGAGAAAGACGCTCGGAGGCTGGGCACCAACAGAACTCGCAACAGGGTTTCGGTGTTCGGAAAACGAGATGAAAGGTCGACAAACTTCTGAATCATTAGGTTAGAACATATCTGGGCTGACTGATGCCAGGCTAATGACCGGGCTCCAGGTTCATGGTCGCCACTACAGCAGTTCCCCAGGAACGGAGCACCCTGCAGAATAAATGAAAATATTTGGGTTAGATATGAGCATTGTCAGAATAATCCCTCCGCGGCGGAGGGGTGAAAGCACTGTTAAAGCACCGCCGGGCAGTCCAACTGGAATACTTCTGCGTATACGTTTTGACTTTTGAATTCTTGAGTTGTGTTGATACAATGTCGAACTTCTCGGAATTGCCCTTCTCGAAGCTCAGAGAGAAAATGCCGCCCAACGTGTCCTGCCCATAACATACAGTCTCATTGCCAGAGAATTATCACCGTGAGTTGTGCTGTGCTGAATGAATAACATTGTTCAAATCAGGCCAGTTATTTCATTTCATCCTTACCCATTATCCCTAATTATGGCATTTCGGTACTCTAAGCCTTGCGCTCAGTGCTCGGAGATGGCTGGTATGGTTGGCGTGGCATAATTATAGGCCGTCGTCGTGCGCGAGCGAAGGCTTCCACTGCTTCTTGGGATATCGTGTCCGACCGGATGGTGCTTCCTATTGACATGAAGAACCTGCAGAGGGTCTATCAGTCGAGACCTGACCATTGCTACAAAGAAACAATATCTTACCCGAAAGTTGCTCCAGAACCAAGCATATATTGCCCAAGGCTTCTCATCACCCCATTAGGCCCCGCGCCGTATCTCATGATGTTGACTGAACCTTTGGAATGTCAGAAGGCCAAGACTGCCAGCCAATGAAGTGTCAGCATACCAAAGATAAACCCAATGATCACTCCAACAGCTTGACATAGATATTAGCATCATTGAGGCCAATACAGGTGGAGCTTGCCGGCTTACTTCCTCCCATCATCGCGCCCATCTTCACTGGTAGTTTGGTCAGTATATTTTGCAGCATTATTCCGCTGACGGCAACTGAGCTTACTCTTGTCAAAGGTAGAGGGTTGCCCCATGTTTGGTCCCACCGGTACGGGCATCTTGAGAGCAGATTTGTTGTCTGTGGATGGATGTCGAGACTGCTGGTTCTCGGAGCTTCCTCAAATTCTCGACGGCTTTCTCCGTCAACTCTACCTGATGTATGCACGGGCCACTTTTTCCATGTTGATGTTATCACGTGATTACATATCAAAGGGCGACAAAGATAGAAGGAGAAATCCGTGGATCACTGTAGCATTAAATCCTTTGTATTTAGATCTTCATCCTCCCTATATTTGTATCGGTCTAATTTGCTGAAATTGGCCGCAAAGTGAATGGTAAATGCACGTGAAGGTGCGCGCGTGCTCCTGTCGCTGTCGCTTGCTCTGATAGGCTCTTCGCGACCGCCTCAAATGATCTATACGGATCTCCAAACTTTCCAGCTTAGCAGCTCCAAAGTCGAAACGACAGACATCCCGTCTGCCCGTTCACCACGGACAATTCCTTTTCACATCCAGTGTCTTTCGCATGTAAGTCTTCTTGATGGTATTTTCACTCCCACGGCCAGTTCACAGAGGATTCAACGGTGCTGCGCCACCATCCGGCTCTCACGTCGTGGCGCCAAACAATTGAGGATAACATAACAGCTGACAAGCTTTTAACAAAGCAGGACAACACGGTGTAGCGACCGCCCTCTCCATCATAAGTAACGGGAACGATTTCTTGCAAGTCGCAGTCCATACAGGACGAGGGTCGTCGCGAAGCGCCAGGGGCGTATTGTCGTGTTGTCATAACAGTCGAAGGATTAGGGGGAGAATCACGACGTACACCATTTCCAAAATTCATTCGCCAACGTCGCTGTTCGATACCCTCATACAACATAGCAACACCCATATCCAACCTCACAGATGACGGCTGTCGCGAGTCCACCGAGTTTCCAACAGAGTAACCCGTCAGCATGGGGTTCTAGTGTTGGCCAAGGAGGACTTAATGCCATGAACGCCGACGAAGTCGCCCGAATGTTTATGCCGCGCAAGAGCGCTCAACGCGCCAACTCCTCCTCTTCGATCTCTTCGGCCTCCTCCACCGCATCCACGACTACCATACCTGCAACCTCGCAACAAGTAAATGGCACTCTGACGTCGGCAGCAGCAGGGGACCTTAGTTGGGGGACGGGAACAGCTGCTGCCCGAAAGAAGACGCAAAGAGCAGGACCCTGGCCAACAAGCAAGTCAGATGCAATATCTGGTATATCTACAGCAAGGCCGCAATCGATATTGACAACAAATGGCACTCCTGCTGCGTCATCGATGACCTCCGTCCACCAACCCTCGTCCGCTATTCAGTCGCAGCATATCCTGCAGAACCCTTCACAGCAATCAAATGGGAGCAGAACTGGTGCACCAGTAGTAGGGGATAGTAACCCAGTTCTCTATCTGCTGTCTATGAATGGAACTTTCGAGCGGAAAACAATATCTGTCCCATTCTATCCTGACAGCCTAAGGATTGGACGGCAGACCAACGCCAAGACTGTACCTACACCTTCTAATGGGTTCTTCGACTCGAAGGTATTGTCAAGGCAGCATGCAGAGATCTGGGCCGACCGGAATGGTAAAATCTGGATCCGCGACGTGAAATCTTCCAACGGGACGTTTGTGAACGGGACTCGGCTGTCACCGGAGAATCGAGATTCCGAACCACACGAGTTACAAAGTCAAGATCATCTTGAACTCGGAATTGACATCGTTAGCGAGGATCAGAAGACAGTTGTGCATCACAAAGTGGAGGCTAAGGTTGAGCATGCGGGCTACCTTGGGGCAACGAATAATGTTCTGGACATGAATTTTGGTGATCTGGATCCGGCAAATGGAGCGATGATGGTGCCATCTCAGGGGGCAATGAGAGGCAGGTCAGGCAGTCAAGGGTCAGTGGTGAGTAACGGCCGTTTGGGTCCACCGGCCAGTGTAGCTGGCGGTCAAATGAGTGGTATTATGGGACAACAACGGCCGATGAACTTCTGGTTAACGCCAGTCACAACCGAGCAAATCGTCAAAAGGCTCACGGTAAGTTTCTTTGAGAATACTCTACCAGAAGTAAAGCTGACATCCTTACCAGCATGAAATGAGGGCAGCAAGATTACAGACAAATGATCTTGGAAGGGCGGATCATTTCGTTGGCGCACTATTATCAAAGGAGAGTGTCAAGGAAGTTGAGCGAGTACCCGCCGCCGAGATAACCAAGGCTCCTCAAGTCAATGGTGGATCTCTGGCTTTACGAGGAGACTCCTCCAAGACCCGATTTTCTGATCCTCCAGCGCCCCCGCCTCAACAACCTCTGCCAGAGAAACCCGACGTTGGCCGCCCCCATTTTTTTGACCCTTCTTCCCCGGTCCCGTCCCTTAAACGCACGAATACCGAGCGTCCTCCGGCTATACTAAGCGGCTCGCCCACCCGCCAAGAATCATCAAGTCAGATCATGTCTCTAGTAGAGGCACTTGCATCTGCAAAGAAAGAGCTTGACTCACAGAGTGCTCGAATGCGAAACCTGGAGGAGATGCTTCAAAAGGAAAGACAGGCACGTGAATTAGCTGAGGAATTAGCGAAACGGCTGGAGCAGCAATCCTCTGAGGCAAAGGTGAACGGCAATTCTGTCGGCAGTTCTGAAGCACCGGTCTCTGAAGAAGCTCTTCAGTCACCTCTTGAGAGCACTGAGACGAACCCAGCCGCCCAGGAGTATCAAGAAACAGAGGCTGAATCGCCCGATTCCAAATCTCTAGAGAAGGACGAAGCGGTTCAGGAGAGTTCACCGGAGAACGAAGTTGTTGACACAAAACCCATCACTGATTCTACCTCGCTACTCGAGAAGCGCCTGGAGACGATGTTGGTTGAAATGCAGCAGTTGAGGGAGAACATGGAGTCGTTCAAGAAACGCGCAGAGATAGCGGAGGCCGAGAGAGATACAGATCGAAAGACCCTAGCCGAAATGGTGGAGAAGATTAGGTTAGAGGAGTCGGCTAGAGGATCATCTTCTACAGAACGAGGGCGGTCGCCCGCTGATGGTCTGGCCAAAGACCCATCCAGCAGCCCCAGGAGTTTTACCGACACATTAAGTCAATCGCTACAGAAAGCTGCTTTTATAAATGGAAATATTAGTTCTGCAAAGGAGGTTGAGCCAGGGAGGATAGCCTCAGGAACTCTCTCACGACCTCCCGGCGGACACGATCCAATACTTTATCACACGACACCATATGCTTCAATGTTAGGAGTTGTTCTTATTGGGATGGGACTCATGGCTTATTTGAATGGATGGCAATCACCTAAAATCGACCGGTGAATACCTTAAGGCGCTGGCCTCATCATATATCCCTTTTTGTTAAAAGGCATACACAGGGTCAAACAGACCAAGCATGTACTTTTCCTTTTGTTTTTCCATCGTGCGTATGGGGGGGGGCGTTTCGTGGGCATAGGTGCGCGTACCGGCCGGGTTTGGGGGTTATCATATTACATGCCCACTAGGCCTTTCTAGTTCTCTTTGTCATTACTTTTTCCTCAATGGTGACGATGATGAGATTCATGAGATGGGACAGCGTTCGGTCTGATGGGTGATCCTCTCGAGTGGATAAATCCGTGTGGCATATAGTCTCTGTAACGAAATCAAGGATTTTTTTCCCTCACAATATTCAGCAATGGATACTCCGCGTGATGGCTTACCTATGATTCGCCCTGCTGCTGCTTGTTGCAACTTTCTAACCGCTGAACTATTGGGGCAGTAGACAAAACACTAATCGAGTTATCTAGCTTGGAAGAGGGTGGAGAGGTTATTATTACAAGGCCAAATACGCATATACTAAGGTTAACTCCCATTTACTGCCATTCAACTTGGTCATGATGATTACAGCAATCTGATCGCCCTTCAATTTCAGTTAGTAACAAGTCTGAATGGCGATTATTCCCCTGATTTCAACCACCCCCCCCCCCCCCCTTTCCCCTCAACTCTGCAAACGAAAACAAGACTTGAGATACATGCCTGCACAGCAAATGGTAGTGTCTACAAAGCCATTGTGCACATACAAAAGATATACACACACATCGCTTCAAAAAACCGATGTGTAAAAGCCAACCCTATCAAAAGCAGAAAGCATCCACTGATTCCAGAACTACGGTAAGGACCTTGGTGTGTCAGACGCATTACCTTACGTTAAAAGCGAAAGCTGCCTTGAGAGATACGGATATTATGACTAAATCATCATTTCTGATTTAGAGAAGAATCATCATACTTTGGTCGACTTGCTATTCCACAATCCCCTGTGTGGTTTTTGTCTGCTCGAGATGGTGGAACGGTGGTTGTGTCCGAGATTAGTGTTGTGCTGCTATGTGGTAAGATAGCGATTTTTCGGCAAATCAGTTGCTCCAATGGCGCAATGGTAGCGCGCAAGACTTCTAATCTTGAGGCTGTGGGTTCGAGTCCCACTTGGAGTGGGATGTATTCCTCTTCTTCAATTTTTTCTTTTTGGTATTCATTCCCTTTTTGCTCGTCTATAGGGCGATGCTTTTCTTGAGGTACCTTACACTCCTTTTCTTTTATGTCATGATTGATGTGCAGGAGATCCCTTGTGCGCTTCTCCCCCGCAAGATTGGCATATTGATGCCTCAGAATTGAGGCAAATAATCAACTAAGCCGGAACCGAATAGCTGTGAAATATTTACGTGTATATCGCTGCCTCGACGCTGTAGAAAGGGAAGAGGTTCTATGGGTGATCTTCGTAACCCTTTCTAACAACACCACGAGGGGCATCTCCAGGGAACTCCTCGACTGTCAAAACAAGAACCAGGCAGAGGCGGGCCAAGGTCTCATACTCACATTTTGCATCCCTCCAAGCTCGATGGCCTTCCTGCAACGAGGCATAATGGCTCCTATGGAACGATCCCCCGCCACGGCCACCAGCGACGAGCCGCGCTTCTCCTCCTTCTTCTCGCAACGCGCACGGCGACAACTAGGTCTCTTCTTCGCCGGCGCCGGCTTCGTCGCCCTCTCCACCATCGTCACCCGGCGAGCGCTCCTCCGCCGCTACCGCGCCACGGTCCCCAAATTCTACCAGCAGAGCAACCAGCCCAACAAGATCACCAATGGCTACATGGAAGCGCTGGAGGCTCTGAACCTAGCGACGGTGAACGTGCTGAGCTACGCCATGATGCTGACCGGGGGCGTGCTCTACGCCTTTGATATCTCGAGCCTCGACGACATGCGCCGGAACGTGCGGTCGAAGATGGGTAATGGGGACGGAGCACAGGTGAATGAGGAGGAGGAGAAAGAGATCGAGAAGTTTTTCGTGGATATCCTAGAGAAGACAGGCCGGAAGTTCGATAAGGATGGGAAGGAGATCAAAACGGCCAAGCAGGCTGAGGATACAGAGGAGAAGAAGTAATGGGAGCGGTGTTGCTGGTCCATCCTTTTACTTGGAACGGATTGAAGAATTCCTCAGAGTAGGAGGGGAAATGACAGATGTGAAGAAGCGGGCGATTGGGGATATTTCAAGCGCCCCGATGCTTATGCTTCGTTGCTGTGCATCATGTCATGGTCGCTCGAATATCCACGAGCGCATCTCGAGAACGAAAACGTTCACCATCTCCACTCAGCGCCAGGAGCGCGGCGAATAATGGATTTACCTACAGTAGCTGAGTCCTAGGTAGTCTTCCATCGAAAGCTAAAATGCCTACAAAGTAATCCCGCAGTTTCAAGGAGGTTGCGATTGAGATACATGCTACCTTGGTGAAATGTATGGCTTCTGGGAGGTTTATGTCAAGCCTCGTATCAAGATGGATACAAAAACCTTTCACCTCTTTAATAACCTGATTGAGCCGACTATCCTCGTTTCTGTATCTGTATCGGCATGGTTTTTATCCTGCTACTCCGTAATATCAAGGTGTGATGAGAAGTAATGTGCGTATTGTACATCCCTACCTACACCTTTCAATAGGACTTGAATAAAGCCAGGACCCTCCTTTACCTATAGAGGTACAGCCAGCCCATAAGTAGATAGCTTATATATACCTAACATGTTCTGAAGTGTGTACAAGCAATGGAGCAAGCTAATCAGGTCATCTGGTAAATAACAGCCCCCCCTTCTCTTTTTTCATGACAGTTCTCAAAATATCCTTAGGAGTTGCTGCTCGTGAGGTCACTGGATATCTTGCGGAGTCCTGCCAGAGGCGGCTACTATCATCATACTGCGAGGAACGTGGGAAGCAAGAGCATTTGTCGAATTGTGGGACCATCCAGTGCTATCATCTATGTGAATAACGCTTTTGGGTATCTAGAAATAATCATCCATGTGATCCATGCCAGTCAATGCGAGCCAAAGTTTTTTTGTTCATACCCCCCGATGCCCAACTAGTAACTCCGGAATAATGCAAAGAAAAAGAAAAGTCTAAAAGCCCTCCCTTGCAGTGACAGGACCCCCGCGTGGTGGATTAAGAAGCCATCATTCGAGCAAGCTTCTCAAGCGCGGTCTCCTGTACGTCTAAGTCCACCACTTCCTCTTCGATCTCTTCTTCCTGCTCAGACCCGTTGTTCTCGGAATGGTCTGTGTTTCGGAACGCGTCTGAGATAGCAATTGAATTGCCCGCCGCGTCAGCCGTTGCCGATGCTGTGGCTTTGTCCTCAATTGGAGATGCTCTACGAGACGGTTTTTGCAGAATTGGTGGGTTGCTAGTCATACTTGACTCATGAGCAAGCCGAGCATTCTCACGCGGGTCAACAAGGCCATCTAATTTGACCCGAGGGACAACATCTTCTACTCCTGTTCCACTCAGGAGGTGATCCGGGACAGCTTGTGGCTGAAAGCTAGGAGCTAGGACAACCTCGCCCGAATCACCCATGCCCATTGAAGGTTCGCTGCGCATTTCATCCAAGTCACTCCCACCGGAAGCATCCTCCGAATCAACGTCTGGGCGAAATAGTTCTAGAACTTCTCCTCGATGGATTATAGAACCATCTTCTTGCTGGATGAAATCGTTAAAGTCAGCTTGGCCGCTAGCCTCGCGCTTTCGGGGTCGAGTGTTGTCCTTAAGAACCAGTGGTTGAAGTCCTGGAACGTCCAATTCATCGCTTGTCTCGATACCAGTGGCAATGCGAGCGAGATCCTTCTCAAACAGCCATGGAAAAGAAATCAGCGGCATGTATTTTGGCTCCATCTTGCGTTTTGGAACTTCACGGCCTCCGACTATCTTTGTCGTGCGGCATTCGGCAAGTGCAATATCCAGTTCTTCCTTTGTGACACGATACATAGCAGCAACAAAGGGTCCAAGCACGGAGAAATCTTTGCCGCCAGCTCTGTCGATGCACACTTCTCGGAATCGATTTTTCAGATCGTCAGAGATTCTAGCCATTTCCTCCTGGACTTTGTAGTCGCTACCAACTCGTGGCCGTGAGAGTACGAAGGTTGACCAGACTTCGAATTCGGTCTTGATCTCCTGCTGAGCCATAATTCTTCGCATGGCCGTGTCATACTGCGATTTGATTTGACGAGCAGATTTCAAAAGAGAATTGTCCAACTTGTACGCTCGCAAGATCCGCTTGTCGAAAGGCTCTTCGTACTGTGGAACAAAGTCTACAGTTTCGACTCTGTCGTAGAGTTGACCCAGAACGCTTTCGGAATGATAGGTAGCGTCTTTGGGCTTATAGCGTTTCTCCATAAAGTGAGGCCACTTACGAGGTCTGAGCCGCTTTGGCATCTCTGCTGGTTGTCCGGTCTTGACGTAATCAACGGCCTTGGAATGTAGAGCTGCTAGCTCAAGACCTAGAATATGTCAGCTAATTCATCGTTTACTGTTAAGATAGATCTTACATTTCGGATCCTTCACACTATTAGTCAGGTAGTCCGCTTGAGCTAGATGGGCATGGGCAATAGTGGGCAGAGCATCGTTCTTCATGAACCGGACAAAGAACTTCATCAAGTCGGTAACCTTGACCGGCTGGCTCTGCATTTTCGGAGTAGGAGCCGAGTAGTTCATGGGGTCACAGTTCCACTCCGGGGGCTGTAGTTCCTTATCCCAGATAACAAAGTAATCATCTCCATCCAAATCGCCACCCGAGCACATACTCGGCACGTCTCTATCGCCAGTCTGTGGGAAAACAACAACATCACGGAGATGGTGTAAAGCAGGGACGTTGACGGCCTGAACGACTCGTAGGTCACCAGGGTGAAGCGAAGGATTTCGACCAACGAGGCAGATACCCTCTATGACGTTGTAGTGGTTTGGATCGTCCTTAGATGGCACTTGAATGAAAATCTGTGGCAAGGATTCTTGAGTATAAGTCTCCCCACGGGCAACGGTTGACTTTGAATGTCCTCTAAGGGTCGCCGTCTCGTCGACGCATCCCAAGACAAAAGCTCCATTCTCAACGATGATTTTGGCCTTCTCCTTAAGGAGCTTGATCGACCAGGATCTCCAAAGATGAAGAAGAGATAGGACGAACGGCTCTCGCTGTGTCATAAATCCATTATTGATCATGCTCGCAATATTGATCGTCATATGATTGTCATCGACATATTTGGATAATAGGCTTTGTGCAAGAGCGTGGTCGCTCATGGCAGACTGGTAGTTCGAAAGCTGCTCTACCATCATCTTCATAAAGACACTGTCAGGGACGCCAAGGGAAGACAATATGGTAATTGTCTGACGATTGAGTGTCGCACAAGAGAAGCGAGACCACCTAATAATTTCTAAGCCATTGTATGTTGCAACGAACTTCTGTTGAGATTTTCGAATGTGGACTTCCTTATCCTTAGCATCAGGGGATACGACAAGAATGCCTTTGCATCCACCAAGGCGGAACTGAAAAGCGGAAGGGGCGGTATTGACACGCAGTCCAAGCTCAGCCGTGATCATCTGTGCGAGGAAGGAGGAAATCTTGCCAACCCCGTCTGTGAAGCAGTATCCATTTCTCTCAATGTCTGGAATCTTCACAATGTCTGGCGCCGACAGTCCATGGATAGCTCGAGTCGTTGAGAAGCATTGACCTAGCCGGGCAGCATATTTGGCGACAACTCTGATATGGGAAAAGTTGCCCATCCATTGACGTATATCATCGCAAGACAAATACTCGGTAGGACAGAAGAAGTAAGCCCCGTTTTCTCGGAACTGCGAGTTACCAAATGCTAAGAACTGATAATGACGGTCTCCAATGCGGATGCCATTGTAGAGAGTCCTGTAGACTCTCGTAAAGAGTTCATCATTTCTTTGTTTATCAGCACAAGAATTAATTCGGCCCTGCGACTGTTAGCTAGTGCGGAAAAATGAGAAAGGGATTGACGAACCTCGGCCATCTCATCTGTGAATTGTACACGAAGGAAGCGACCATCCTCATTCTCTCGAGCATAATGCCTAAGAACTCTATTTGTGGTCTCGACAGTAGGAGAGCTGAAATAGATCGTGGTTGGTGTGATCGTAGCCTTCCGCACATAAGCACAATAGTGAGGAATCTTGGTTTTGGGGGAAAATGCAAGGGCTTCCTTGTCTTCGAAGATAGACATCGGATTGTGAATGCGCTTTTCTTGCTCAGCAACGTACTCAAGGATATTTCGTGCCTTTGCAGGATCCTTGGATGCCATTTCTGACAAGGTTTTCACGAACGCTTTGGTGATGTTGTGTTCGTTCAATATATCCCTTGAAATACACACTTCCAGCTGATAACGCACTTCAAACGGCAAAAATATTGGGCCATCTCCTGTCTCTAGGTACCGGAGATCTGCAGCTGCATGCTGCGGCGTCGAAGGGTCGTCGATCCAAGACCAAAGTTCGGCTGGCCGCGCAGGAATCTCATGAAGGCTATTCAGGGTAACAATTTCGATATTAAAATCTTGCAGAGCCTGTTTAATTCTCAAGTAGCCACTTGAATCATTTTGTCTTGTGTCGAAAACAAACTTGTACGTTGTCCACCGACCTATGTTTGTGAGAGAGAACTTATTTCAAGAAGATAGAAGACGTACCTATATCGATCACTGGACGTTCTTTATGGAGTGTCACGGTGGCATTCGTGAGGCGATAAGGATCATAGACGACATCTGTCTGTCTGTACCAGGTATCAAATTCTGACCACAACAGATTCTCATTTGAATGGCATGATTTCTCGTCCTCCCTCTTGCGGAAGAATGAGGGTGGGCTGTCCAAGGATATGACCAGTGCAATTTTAGAATCGCTGAGATCCACGCGATAAATCGTCTTTAACTGAGAAAAAGGGATCTGGAACATGTATTTGTTTTTTCTGTCATATTCTGAGATCTTAGATCTGCTGACGTATTGCCTATCTCCTTTGCTTCTGGGATCCTTGAAGTCAACTAGGAAGGTAGCAATGATTCTGTTTCGGAGTAAGTCAACAACGAAAGACAACTCATCTCCAGGTGAACCATTTATCGATTCCATGGTCATCAAGGATTCTGGCCCTAGCATAAGGCCAAAGTGCAGGGACGCAGGGATGAGTCTCATCTTCTCATCGTAAAAGACGCTCTTGTTGATTGGACTCTGTATTTTGAAAAGCCGTTTTTTGTTCCTGTCGTCAAATTCCACGACACAGAAATGCTTAGAGTGGCCATCTTCAGCTATGAGCTCGTGAAGATTCCCGGGCCCTAGTTGTGTCCAAAAGGGGTGCTTCGGAGGCGGAGAAAATCTGATCTTGCCAGAACCATCGCGAGTACCACTTCGGCCTTCAAATAATTCAATGAAGGCGATCGTGCCATACTTCTTAAAATTCCGATAAATGTCGTAAGTAGTAGTGGTAGGAGGCAACTTCCGCAGTCTAATTACGAGCTCGGGGACCTTGCTCCATTCGTATTCCTGCTTGATCATAGGTAATGGGGATTGTTGCAACGCATTGCCGCCTACAACGGATGGCTGAAACCCCGATCTCCGTGACGAAGGTCGCTGAAGGGCATGCTCCCTCGCACGATGAGTAGTACGCCAGTCCAAAGCTGCACTATCGGTCCGCACTGCAATGGGCAGCATCGTGAGCTAAAGAAGTATCAGTATCCTTCAATCAAAGCTGGAAGAGCCTTTGCTAACTAGTCTATAGAGTTGAGTAATGCGAAAGATAGACAGGCGAAAACACCGTTATATGCTGCGCGACCCAGCTGCAAAGGTCTTGACAAAAGGCCAACTAAGATCGAACGATTGGTAGGAGTACGCAGGAAATGATGCGTTATGCGCTGGCGTGGTAGAGGTATTCGATAGGATGAAGAATGCGGCAGGTAAAAAGGTATGTGGCATGTGGGATGAGGATGTAGGTTGGCAGAGGTTGGAAGAAACAGAAGTAGGTCACACTCTTTCACAAGCTTGAAGTCTCCTCTTATAGTCTTTTGTACTCTTCTTTAGCGAACCTGCTATTCAATATGTTTCTGTTAGCAAGATGTTCTGAAAGTGAAGCGGATAATTGATATAGAAGGATAGAAGGATAGAAGTCGATTGTATAAAGATATATAAGTGGGGGACAAAAGGGAAGTTAAATACTCACTCAACTAGACTGGAGAGAAAGAATAGTAAAGTTAAACAGTTGACTGAGTAGCTAGGAGAAGGTCAAGACGGGATGAGGACAAAGAGAAGAGGTTGTAGTGGAAACACTGAAGTTTGCACTTATCCACGACGGGTGGGCGCATGAAGCGGATGAGATATAGAGCCCGCAATCAATACTAACCATGAGCAACCTGGAGATCTGTGAGTGACTTCATTGAATCCCCTAATGAATTAGAAATTGAATAGGGCTGGGAGTTGGAAAGAGGTGAGAGAATCATGGCGTTTGTAGACGTCGATCAACAAGATATTTCGGTTTGCAATTAAAACGCGTCGCGCGCTATCACGTGAGATTAGATATGCCGGTTCACATTCCATATGTACCTAGGTACCTTAGGTTACCTAAGGCTTAGGTAAGCACACGGATGTCCCGTGACTACGATCCCAATAACTTGGTCTTCTCAATTTCACTGTCAAAGCCACGGTGATTCTCGAGCAGCTTTACAGCGAGCAGCTTTACAGCGAGCAGCTACAGTTGAGCTTTGCAGGAGAACTTGACTGGTCTTGAGAGTTCAAGCTTCGGCGAGTTAGTCTGCTTATGCCTACAACCATGCTTTTCGCATTGATCGAGAACGACTATTACAGACTTACAGCACATCTTCCTCCGCTCTGCATTCAATTAAATCTTCGAGTTGAGTTGCCGTTCAGAATGATAGTAAGAGACCAGTGGTCCTAGTTCAATGCATTAAACACAAATGAAGATTCCAGACGTCCCCAGGGCGAGCAAGACCCCACAGATCCACCAGTGTGCTTCAATTACCACCCACATCGCGAATCATTCCCCATTGTCCAACGGCCCATGATTTTCTGCTTTTAAATCGTCACCGCAGTCTCACAACAAGGCGATAAGTCCCCCAAAGATGGTCAGAACCGCGATTCCCACGCCCATTGCTGGCTGGAGCATGTTCTGCCCGCCAGTGAATGGGATGGGGGCAGTGGTGTTGATCACTGGTCCTCCAGGGTTGACAGATGAAGATGGCTTCGAATCGGTAGTAGCCGACGCAGTCGTGGATACTGCTGAGGTGACTGAAGCAGACGAGGACGATTTAGTAGAGGCAGGCAAAGCAGTTGATGATTCCGGAGTGGACGAGGAGGAATGAGGGGCTGAAGTCGATGTTGAATCTGATGTTGAGTCTGATGTTCTGCTCGCAACGACCGCAGTCGCTACGCAAGAGCAGACGGCATTAGCAGAGCTCTGGACCTGAAGACCTGTAATGATTCCGCAGGCAGAAAGGACGCAGGCTTCCGCTCTGGACATGATAGCGCTCGAAGCTGACGAGCTGCATTGGCAGGCGTAGTCGGTGGCAGCGCAACCGACGGCGGATCCCGCAGATGTGATACAAGATGCCTTGGGAATAGAGTCAGCGGGCCTCAGACGGATGGCAAAGTAATACTCACACCGCAGGCTGGAACTGAGGAAGCTACAGTAGCACATTGGGATTGAGCTGAGACGGCAGTAGCCATGCCAGTGGCCAAGATGACACCGAGGTACTTCATAGCTGCTAGGTTCTTCGAAAACGAATGTGCATTGATTGACTTCTTGCAATAGAGCGAGTGTGCATGAAACGAACAATATCTGCAGAGCTTGGAATCCGGGGGAGGAGGGAACAAAGCCGCTTAAATGAACAGCCCTCCTCACCTTTAAGATTATGATGCAGACTTGCTTTTCAGAAAAAGGATCTTCGATGTTGTAACCTCATCATCGATTATTGGACGCATCATTCTGCTCGTTATGCCTGTCAGACGAAACTTCGTTCGTGGCGGCGACACCGAGCGATCTTCTCCAGCTAAAATGCGAGGATATGGAACACATGTACTCGGTGCTACCACACAAAGTTCCTGCCAGGTAGGTTCGTATCGTCATAGTACTGAGCTTGCATGCCATGTGAACAAAAAGTAGCTTCCTAGGTTTATTATCTCCATATGCAGTAAATACAGAGGGAAAATAGCAGTTATACTCATCACAGTACGGTCTTTGGATAGAGAAAATACTGAAGAATATAGAAAAGACAAATTATGGGGTAAGGAAGCGGCGGAAACGATCAGCTGTGGGTCAATCTCGGGCCTTATTTACGAACGGGATGTTTCATATCTGCGTATGACAGCGAAAAGCTGACCTCGTACAATGACAAAACTGGGGTAACTACCGCTTCTTAGAAATTATCCATGAAAGTCAATTTTGAGCAGGGTTTTGAGCCAGTATTCAGTATCAGTATAAATGTCGGGGAAAATATCAGGGTTCAAGTATTGAATCAGCTATATATATCTTAGTTCGTACCACTTCCTATAGTTTAGTCAAGAGACACTGGAAAGCAGTGGGGGGGAGGGAAGTTAGTATATTCGAAAAAGTACCTTATGTTCAAGAACTTAGGAGGATGCAATCAGATAGTCAATAAAAGAACGAGACCTTCATGCGCAGTCAGTTTGACATTCCTGAACCTCCAAGACGATGGGATTGGACATTGGAAGAGGTACTTCCATTATTTATTTCTGAGGCGTATTGCATATTCAAGTTTCTATTTCAAGTACTGTTCGGGGGCGGTAGGTTTACTAAAATAATTGAATGAGTGTGCCTACATGTAATACATCACAGATTCCTACTTCCCTCTTTCTCTGCTAAAACTTTCCGCACTGGAATCATCCGTCGGACCGCTCCTGCAGGACAGTCAAATTCATTCCCAAAATCATTCCGATTAAACTCCCGCTCAGAACTATACAGAAGAATCGAGCAAACAACCGTATGAACAAATAGTTCATAATCATACACACACACATCGAGAGTTTGCGAGCTTCAAAGCTTCAGCTCGGTTTCTGCCGAGTGTGGCTCGATAATATTTGTATCATGGTCTTGTTCCCCTTACTCGCCGCATACTGTAAGGCTGTCTCTGCATTTCCACCGACGGTATCTGGATTCGCACCTTTCGCCAGTAACAGCAGCACTAACGAACTTTCATTCCGGCAAACCGCACGATAGAGTGGTGTTTCTCCGCTAGGAGCGGGAGTGTCTGGGCTGGCGCCATGGCAGAGAAGCAATGACACCATCGAGATATCACCTTTGTGTACAGCTCGATAGAGAGGAGTTTCTCCACTCGGACTGGGTATTTCAGGGTTGGCGCCGTTGCATAATAGTAGTGAGGTTATCGATGTGTCGCCCCTATATATAGCTTTGTATAGAGCCGTCTCGCCGGAAGGGCTCATGATGTTGACGGAAGCTCCTTTCCCCACCAGCAGCGCCGCGGTGGAGGTATCACCGTTGGACACAGCCTTGAATAACGGGGTCTCTCCAGCTTTGTTCGGCACGTCCACATCGACAACATGATTCAAGAGTAGGCGGGTGAGTGAGGGATTCCCCCTCGAAACCGCCAAATTTAACATTGTCTCTGCATGTGGAGGGCTATGTGTAGGACTCGCCCCCTTGCTGAGAAGCAGTACAGTCATTGAAACTTCGCCTCTTGTGACTGCTGTATAAAGCGGGGTCTCCCCTTTCGCGTTCTCAACCTCGACATCGATTTCCTTGTGGGCTAGCAACAACGTAACTATGGACGTCTCTCCGCGAGAAACGGCGATAGATAAAGGTGCTTCACCCTTGAGATTTCCAGCTGCTACTGTTGCTCCATATTTCAGTAGAGCCGCTACCATTCTACTTTCGCCTTTCTTGACGGAGCAACATAAAGGAGTGTCGCCGTCTTTGTTTCTCTCTTCAACATTCGCTCCATGCCCTAGAAGCAATTTGACAATCGATGTCTCACTGGCTAAAACTGCCAAGTTTAACATACTCTCTTGACCCGCAGGGCAGGAGTTCGGATTCGCCCCATGGACAAGAAGTAATTCCACACATGATTTGTGCCGCTTTTTTACCGCGAGATACAGGGCGGTTTCACCCGTAGGAGTGGTCTCCTCGATTTCTTCCCTAGTACTCCGTGCCAGCAGCATCTCGAGGATAGATTTCCTGTCACGGCTCACAGTAATATAAAGGGGGCTACTACATTGAGGAGGCCGTGCAGCTGGGTTTGCTCCCTTGTCCAACAAAATCCGAACAATCGCTTTATCGCCTTGGACCACTGCCCGATAGAGAGCCGTCTCTCCTTTCAGATTTGGCGTCTCGAGATCTCCTAGTTCTTTTTCTAGAGCTTCCTTGACTTTCGATTTGCTTCCTTTAGCGACTGCTTGATGAAGCAAGGTGTCCTTAGGTCGAGCAGGAAGGGGTGACCTTTGAGGATAGTCACTTGTGTAGCGTTGCCTTGCTCCGGTTGAGCTAGGAGAGTTTGGGGATCTAGTGGAGAAACTGGAGCTGTTGAGATCGATAACTACTTTGAGACCGCGAGGTTCAAAGAAGCCGGTATTCCATTCCATAGCCACAGCATTAAGTCTCAACTGGCGTAATCTATCTGTCTCTCCATTATCGCCGTAAGGATCCATCAGCTTGCTCTGCTCTCCCGTAGAATAGGTCCCCAGCAGAGGTGTGACCCCCTGGGATCGTGAGCTATTGCTTTCAAGGTTACGTCCAGGGAAAGATAGACCGACCCTACTCTTCAGCACTTTCTCGCTACTAGAAGCATGATTTTCGATACTGTGCTCAGGGAACAGATGGTTCAGAAACGTCTTCCAATCTAAGACATCCACACTCCTCTGTAACCAGTTGCCACTTGGTTCGGGATATGGCAGATCGGCAGGACGGGTCTCGGGGCCGATGACAGCGCGATGGTAGAGCGTATTCGCAGGCCTTGGATTGCTGTGGGAACGTAGCTCAAAGTATGGGAATGCAGAGATAAATCCGGCCTTCTCCAGATCGCAGTTATCACCACTTTCAAATCTGTGCGTTCCCGGCGAGGCCATGCTATTGAGCTCTGGAGAAGTTGTTGCAACCGGGGGTCTTCCGCTGGTACACGTATGCCCATTGGAGCTGATAAGGGAAGTAGAAGCCAAGATGTGTTGCGAGGTTAAAGCATGCAAAGCAGTATTTGATCGATTGGGGTCCTCCACAGAGTAGGGAGGGGGCGGGTGGAGGTCATTCATGGTCGCCTTGTCTACACGATCACCACCAACAGTGCGTTCTCTTGTGCGAAGTGTCGCGGACAGCACCAAAACACGTTTGAGGGTATGAAGGAGCGAAAGAAGATGAAGACAATACACAGATATAAGTATCATAAGAAGTTGCAACTTGCAAGCATCGAGACCTCAGGCTGACGTATAGCATGTCCAACGGAAATCAGGCAGCAGCTTTGTGGATGGATGATGGATTATGGATGAGAAATAAAGGAGAGAGGAGATGGAGCTGGAGCTGTATGCATATACAGGTACGCAAAGAGAGACAAAGGGAAACAATTGGGTTTATGAGGATACAACTTACCTACTTACCTTGCTCGATATTTGGAAAAGATATGTGGACAAGGAGGACGTGAGGAAGCCCTGGGCAGCGAGGATGTCGGTCTAGTTGTCCTGAGGCATACATTTTACATCCACCTCCTTGACAACAGCAACGATACATCGCCATGATGAGAACGCCCGGATGGATTTGGACAGAACATCTTGACTTACAGCATCCGCTACCTGAATCACAGAAGATGCGACGCACCCGTGACAAGAATTCCAGGCGTCGCGCTTCCTTCACTATTTCGAGCCAGCCCCCTCAATTCGCAGTTACAATGGCAGAGGAGACACTGTATAGGTTGATGCTTCCACATTGACGCTCCATCCGGCCAGTTAGAATACGATAAACAAGCATGAGTATTCGCGGAATCTAATTTGTATTTGTGTATCTATCTGTGCTGACCTGCGAGTCCTCTAAATCAAAGCTACACGGTCTGCAACACGTCTTCTAACCCAGTTTCGCACTGAGCCAAGCTCGGGCTTCGACGATCTCGAACGATTTTCCTACGACCCCTTCCTCGACACCCCCCTCAGAGGTCGAATCGTCCGCTGGCACTACACAATCAGGGCTCTGAATAGACGCAGGAGACTTGCCTCCCGACTGTCGCAAGAAGAGCGGTTGGACGGACCCTAACCGCCGAACGTACTTCCCCGAGATATGTCGTTGGATATTAGTGGCAGTTATCGAATCGTATTATCAGATATATCGCCAAACAGCACAAATTATAGTCGTTTGTTCAAGAGGCCGTGGGCGGAAAAGGTCATGCTTCTATCCCCCAACGAGTTACTACGCCCAAGCTTGGGAATTGCAGCTGAATGATCATGAGTGGATGAATATTAGATACGGCTGGAGTGGGAAAACAAGGCGCTCATCCATTATGGAATGCTCGGAAGGCTATGCGTCCTTCCCCACGTAGTAAGTCAGAGTAGAGCGGAGTGATTCCCCTTCTCAGGTGAGAAATCGCATAGAAGGAATTAGATACGATTGCAACATAACAGCCCAACAATCAAGGGTCCTCGAGGCGAAATGTTAGTATGTTGGTGGAATAATGGCGCGGCCTGGATGCTTTGAATGGGTCTAAAAAAAGCTTGTATCTTTCCTACCGGCTCCCTGGATTGTATCGGGCTCAGCCCCTTGCTAGAGCAAAGCTTGTTCAGTTCAGAGGTACGAATCAAATCCGATTCGAAGATCAAAACCGAAACACCAAAAGATCGCTCGTTTCGTTCTTGGTTCCACCTTGCACCTGAGGCGATCAAGCCCAATGCACAGCCCTGTCTTGGGATCCTTCAGGATGTCCCACTCCAAATCCTCTCGCCCCCAGTCCAACATCGCCAACATCGCCAACACTACCAACACCATCAACAAACACCGCAACATGCAATGGCCGGCCCGGCCACATTCACAGGGCAGGTGCGTTCAACGCCGATGAGAATATTTATAGATGTATATATAGCCAGGTAGGCCAGAAACCTTAGGTAAGAAATAACATATTTCTTGCGGCGTCTGCAATATCTCTAGGTGAGAACTTCAACTCCTCTTTGCAAAAGTCTCATTCGTTACAAATTTATACTTCGTTCCTTTAAGCAATACCTCTTTATTAGCATTTTTTGACCTGCTGAGGCCTTGATGGACGACTGCAATAACTAGAGTCGGGTTGTATCATCTCGAGACATGGAGTGGATGAGAAGAGTCCGGGCCCAGCGAGCTATGGCACATATGAAAGCGAAAACAGGCCCTGAAGTTGAAGTATCAGAAGTGGTGATGGAGGAAGGGCTCGGCCAATTCTCTCAATCTGAAAAGTCAACCTCCCGCTGGAGATTACCTTCTTACCGAAAATCTTCTTTGGGGAGTGAGGAAGTATCTAAGCCATGGATCAGATCGGCCCCTGGAAGGAGAACGACTTATCTGCTTTCAGCGGTCATTGGAATTGCAACTATCGCAGTGATGTACACCAAGCTCTGTCCCATTCTGTTAACCTTTCTGACCAAGAAACTGTAGAATATATTACTGCCTCTTGTTGGCTCTTATTGCACGCTTTCATCCACTGAAGCCGCCAACCACCGGTCTCAGCAAGATAGTATCTTCCTGGGTAGAGCCCGGTACGGCTACGCCAGCCCCACCTTCATGGTATCCGGACTTCAGTCGAGATATTATCCCAAAGGCAATACATTCACACAACGATTATTGGCGACAAGTGCCATTATTTGAAGCCCTATCTGATGGGGTCACTGGCGTGGAAGCCGATGTTCACTTGATCAATGGAGAACTATATGTCGCACACAGCAATTCTTCAATCCGTACGAACCGCACCCTACGTTCCCTTTATCTCGACCCTCTCACTTCCATTCTGAATAATCAGAACTCCGATAATGGAACCAATAATAGCACATCAATCAAGGGGGTATGGGACGTTGACCCATCCCGAACTTTGGTGATGATGATAGACATGAAAACTGAAGGCACCGCCACTTTCGATGCTGTGCAGGAACAGCTTACCCCCCTTCGCGAGAAGGGATGGCTCACTGTTTGGAACGGCACATCCATCATTCCCGGTCCTATAACAGTTGTTGGAACCGGAAACACCCCCTTCAGCTCCGTTCTCAACTCCACGTCCACAAATTCTACCTACCGTAGCATCTTCTTCGATGCACCATTAAACAATCTCTCCTCTGCCTACAATATTTCCAACTCTTATTATGCGAGCACCTCAATCACGGCGCTTTTCGGTGGTCCACATAAGTTTCCGCTTTCGGGCTTGACGCAAACGCAGTTGGCGACCCTGAAGACGCAGACTACGCGAGCAAGCGAATTGGGACTGGTGAGCCGGTATTGGGATATTCCAGGGTGGCCTGTGGTGCGAATGATGACAATTTGGCGACAACTTGAGGAGCTTCAGGTTGGTATGTTGAACGCAGACGCGATCGATGAAGCTGCGAGATTCAATTGGCGATGGTGTAACATACTTGGCCTGCAGCTATGCTAGCTTTGCTGCTTTTCTCGGTAACTCCTAAGAGGATTTCAGAGCATAACACTTGGCTCTTGTTGATGGCCGATGCGATCTTTTCATTCCTCATCGCGTTGATTGAAGAAGTTTTGGACATTTGCAGCTTTTCGTGACAGTCAATTACCAGATTTTCACGTTTGGATTGCTGCAGGATAGCTTTACAGTATGTGGGAGACGAATGGGAACAGCCACATTTGTTAAAAGGTGCCACGAAAGCTAGGACGAGATTAATAGGGGTACGATGGGCCTTTGAGGGGATTTGACCGAATTGGCAACTTAGGATTCGGGGGACGATAAAAATTAGGGTCTCTCTGACAGATTTCTAGAGTGGGGAGGGATCGGAGGTTAGAAGAGAGAGCTTAAAGGGGCCAAGAGTGCTGGCAGGCAGATCTCATAATTCTCGCGGACGTCTTCCGGTGGCAGAGGACTCTTGGCAAAGGGGTCTTGGGTCATCTTAGAAAGGTTGCGTCAAAGAAATGAAGGAAAAGTACCATTAACTGGGTAAAGCCTTTTGAGAGATGGGATCAAGGAGCTAAAGAGATGGAGTTCTTACTGGCTACCCTCAGGCTCACTCTGGTCCGGAAGTAGAGCAAGGAATTCGCTGTAATTTCAAACATCATCATTGTTTTAGCAATAAGTATATTATTCTGGACCTGTTCATGAAACATCTGTATGAAGCAGATGACTACAACTCACTTTGCCAATGTCACCAGGTTCTGGTGCCTCTCCAAGAATTGCCCGACACTCTTAACGAATCTATCCAGCTCACTCTTCGGCGTCCCCAGAATTAGCGCAATGCTACCTCGTCTCGTGAGCCAAAATCCATCTTCCATCATCTCCATAAAGAACAAATCCTTGAGGTCCCAATCCTCGACAATCGCCTCCCTGCACGGAATCTCCGTCGTCCCCTCCTGCGAGAAATGGATCCCGACCAGCGTCCCTCTCCCCGTGACGCTCATCTTGGTCCCTCTGGCCACGGCCTGCAGATCCGCGCGGAACGAGTCTCCCAGCTCGTTGAACTCGATGGCCACTTCGGGTTTCCAGATCTCCGAGAGTCCCGTGAAGCCGGCGTGCATGGCGAGCGTGTTGTTGTTGAAGGTCCCTGAATGCGCGAGCGAGGAGGGAGAGCGCGGGTCGTAGACGGCCATGATGTCTTCCCGGCCGCCGAAAGCACCAAATGCGAGGCCGCCGCCTAGCCATTTCCCGAAGGTGGTCAGATCGGGGGAGAGGCCAAGGATGGCCTGTAGACCGGAGGGGCTGAGACGGGAGGTCATCACTTCGTCGAGGATGAAACATGCGCCGACCTGCAAATCGTAAGAACGGTGTTCTAAGGGGACGGGGGAAATGGCTTCTACAGTACCTTTTTGGCGCTCTCTTGAACCTGATGCAGGAACTCTCGCGTCCCTGGAATGCAGCCGCCTGCACCTTGCATACCTTCTACTAGGACAGCAGCGATGTCGTCCTGCTCGATGAGCTTCTTCGCGCCTTCGACATCGTTATACCTCCCAATCACCCACTCATGCTTATCGACACCATTCTCCTGGACGCCATCCCAGAAACCGAAGACAGCCCCGTGATAGCCGCCTGAGAAGACGACCACCTTCCGCTTCCCAGTGAAGTAGCGTGCCCCGGCCAGGGCATGCATATTGGCTTCCGTCCCCGAGTTGCAGAAGCGCACCTTGTCGAGGTGGAAACGCGAGCACATCAGCTTCGCGTGCGCGGCTTCCTGCGCGATAGTCGATCCGAGGTTCAGACCTACGTTGGTTATCGTGTCGATGAGGCACTTCTGGATCACTGGGTGCGAATGCCCATACAGTCCCGCAGTGAGCTCTCCTACGAAATCGGTATATCTGGAACTCTCTCAGTATCTGCTTTAAGAAAACGAGGCGGGGTTCGTTTACTCGTGTCCGTCTTCATCATATACTTTATATGCTTCTCCTTTCTTCATGCATATTGGGTAAGGGGCTGTGTAGAGGAGCGTCCTTGTGTTCCCGCCAGGTAGATATTGAGAGGCTTCCTCGAACAACTTGCCAGATATCGGGTTCCTCTCAAGGAATCGTGCCTTGGCAGCTTCTACTGCGCTGCTCAGGGCTGAGGGGTCCTTGACTTGTCCCTTTGTGCTCAAGTCGAGCTCTGGCTCTGGGGAAAGTGGGGGTGAGTTGGCTTTTGGCATTTTGGATCAAGGAACGAAATTAACAGTGAGGAGTATTTGAGAGTGAAGATGAAAGAAATCAAAAGCACGTTTGAAAACCAGATCCTTTATATATACCTATACATGTCTCACGGCCCGAGAGAATCCTTCCGGCGATGCAGTCGGCACGGTTCGGCGATTCGCTGAGAACTGTCTCGATGATTGGTCAAACTCGCCGGCAGAAGATACGTATCACCGTCTCTGCAGCAGTCTCCAGAATGCCAAGTCTGGTTATAATTATAGAAAACTCAGAGAAAATAAGAAAGATCGAGTAAACTTAGACTCGGATCTAATGTGTTTGTCACTCGACATTTCTGTTGTTGTTGTGGGAGGTTTGCTCCTAGCGAGTGGACTCTTTTAAATCAGGGGAACGGGGTGTTCCCATCAATCAGTTAGCGCGACCCCCTTTCCAACGTCTTCCCATTTTATTACTCTTCAACTCCTCGACAAGTAACCCATTACTTTGATTTCATTGATATCCTATAATTCTTGCCCTCACATGTTTACTTGAATGTTGTACGAGGATTGTGGCGCTGTAGGATAATTCCTTCTGGCAGTACAGACTGCACAGCCAAGAGTGGGATATATCATATATTCTCCGCCATGATCTTCTGGTTCCCAAGAACGCTGGAGTGTGCCTGGAATCTTATCTCTCAACAGTATGCCCGATCCTAATCAGAGCAATGGAATCGAGAAGAAGACAAGTACGGCGAATCTCTTTCTGTAGAACTTGTGGCTGATATCATGATTTAGTTCGTGCTGCGTGCGTCAACTGCCACGACCGAAAGGTCAAATGTGACGCTCATAAGAGAGGGTTTCCCTGCTCCAATTGTATAGTCTTCAAACGGCAAAACTGTCGTAAACATGAAAAGAAGAAGCGCTCTTTCGTCCGCCCATCCAATGGTTTTGTTCCAATTCGCCGGCGATCGCCAGATCATACTGCTTCAGTCCAAGCTGCTTCCTCAGACGGAAGTCGTCCGGGCCCTCCTGTATTCCCAGGGATAAGGACCAATGATAGGCCACTTACAACCGAGTATGAGTCTCTTGCTCATCAAAATTTGGTTGAATTCATGGATCAAAATGATATTCGACGACATTCCATTCAAAGAGGAGTCAGAATTACTTATGTAGGGAAGGACGTCTCGAACATCAACTTCCTTGTCCGTCAACGAGATGGTGGTGATGAGACTATTCACCATGTCCCTACTGATGAGATTGCACGGCAGTTCATCCATCATGAACCAGAGAGAATGCCTAGGGAAGCATTTATGCTTCCAGAGCAATCCCTCGCTGATGAGTTGGTAGAAGCCTACTTTAAACATGTGAACCCTGGATGCCCAATTGTGGACGAGGAAGTATTTATGGCACAGTATCGAAGTCAAAATCCGTCTGATCCCCCTTCGCTTCTAGTCCTGCAAGCCATTCTTCTTGTCGGAGCACACGTGTCTTGTGAGCGGCCCGATCGAGATAAGCTTAAAGCTGCATTCTTCCGGAGGGCGAAGATGCTTTTCGATGCACGACTGGAGAAGAACCGGGATATTGTTGTGCAGGCCGCGCTCTTGCTAACTTGGCATTCTGATGGTATTGAAGATATTGGGGCCAACGCATGGTTCTGGGTTGGGATTGCAGCAAGGACTGCTACTGGGCTGGGAATGCACCGAGATGGGGGATCTAGTAAGTTGGTATACCGTGATATGCGCACATGGCGGAGGATCTGGTGGATATTGGTTCAATTTGACGTGACGGTCTCCCTTTCTTATGGACGTCCCCAAGCTATGTAGGTTGCAGCCTTCATGTGATTCTTGAATATAGACTGACTTTTCTGCAAAGAAACCTAGATGAATGCGACGTCCAAGCTCTGAAAGCATCAGATTTTGAAGGCTGCGGGCCCAATGTTCAGATCGACTATGTCATCAAGCGAACTGAGCTCTGCATCCTTATTTCTAAGGTCCTACGAGAACGCTTTGGTCTTCGAGTGAGCCAAGAAGATCGCATGGCAGCCCTCATGAATGCCGACGAGTCACTAGCAAATTGGTGCCTCACGCTGCCACAGCCCCTCCAAATGGCCTCGTCAGAAATGACATTATGGTCTGCTTCTTTGCATTTAACATACAACAACTTCTTGATACTTCTCCATCGGCCACACCCAAAGTCCTATAGGCAACCGCAAGACTACGGCCCAAATGATTCTGATATCTGCAGTGTGTCAGCCATCACAATCGCAAATATATTCGAGGATTTGCGAACGAAAGACCGTATCAAATATCTCTGGATATCAGACATCAACGCCCTGTTTACGGCTATGCTTCAAGTTAGTGTGGAGCTGCGATTCTCGAATCCTATCTTGGCTATTAACGCCCTTCGCCGCTTCGATTCAACTCTCCTTTCCTTGCGAGAGCTCGCCGAGTACTGGGTCAATGCCGACTCAATCCTTCGCATCTTCGAAGAGAGTTCTCATATCCAACACGGGATTCGTCTTGGCAAAGAGATCCGGAATCCAGAACTGTCACCACACATGGAGGGCACTAAAGAAACAAACGCCTCCACAGTCGGGGAAGAGCAGGCTTCAGCAAGCTTAGGAGCAGAGCGCAACCAAGAGAAATCCGACCTCGATATCCTCGCCGAAGCAGCACACGCATCTTCTGACCTAGGTGGAGCGGCGACCCAGGATACGCAAGGAGACGCGAGTCTCTTACCAGGCTTGTTCCCGTCAAATGATTACCTTTCGGAGGACTTTCTCCCTCCAACAGATATATCGTCGCTGGGTAATGAGTGGCGAGAGATATATTGGCAAGAACCGGGAATTTCAGAGTCATTTGGAGATGGATTTTGGGGTTGGTGATGATCCTCGCGCTGGCCACTAAAAGGAACATATTGATGCCCTATTATTAAGTAGGAATTTCTTCTAGCACATCATAGACGTCTGGTTGGAAATGACAGAGCTGATTTTTGCTGGGGAAAGGGTTTCTTTGAAACGTGAACAGGCCTTTTCTTCCAACTGGAAACCAAATCTGATGTGTCCGATAATAATAAAAGAGAAGAGCAGTTGTTATTTTGCAAACCTTCCATCGTCAAGATCCGCTCACTTCATTCTACCAAACCCTACTTCTTTTCCATCCTATACCCAAGCTTCAACAAAGTTCCGGAAAGTCCCTCGCCAAGAGGTGGTGGGGATGTATTATAATGGATTGAATATGGGAGGGTGGGATAACCATTATGATTCGCATCGGGGACTGCGAGATGCTGGATGCGGAGCTTCGGAGAAAAGGGGGACCGTCAATGTTGTATTGCGGAAATGCTGTCGTCACAGGTCAGTCAGTCAGTCAGTCACTCAGCTGAGCAGTCAACCCCAAGAAACACGAAAGCACCAAGCAAGTTTGAAATCCACGCATGACTTGTCCAAAATCCAAAGCCTACCCAAGCCAGTCCCGATTCCTGCATACCAGCAAGCCATCTCCAGCACATCAGCAAATCGAGCACTCAAACCCAACGCCCCTATCCCTCAGAGAACTAGAACCAAAACCCGCCCTACTGGCTGACTCTCCCTTCGATACCAAGCCATCACCCCCCTAACCCCAGCTCTCACAATCCTCTACCCAATCACCGCGCTATCCTCGCACTTAAACGGACATCTGCAGATATGCGTACCCAGATCCAGCTGCGCGACCGCACACTCGCAATCCTCATATCCCCACGTCTGGCCATCATACGAGAACACCGGGGTATCGTAGCCGAGGCCTGGGACAGCGGCCGAGTTCAGGATCAGCGGTTGGGTGAGGCTGAGACCCCAGGCGAGCACGCGGACGTCGGTGCCGAGTCCGTCGGTGGTGGCGCCCCAGGGCGTGCAGTCGGGAGAGTAGATGGTGGCGTGGGCCCAGGCTTCGAAGGAGGAGGGGTTGTAGAGGTGCGTATTGGTGCCGGTGTTGGTTAGCCAGTAGAGGAGGCAGGTCTCGTGATCGCTGTGTGGGGTGCAGGCTGGGGTGGGGATCTTGGCTTGGATGGTGTGGAGGAGGAGAATGACGGGGAGGAGGGAGAGGAGATGCATTTTGTTGTTGTTTTGAGTGTGTAATGAGGTCTGAGAGGATATCCTTGATGCTCTATTCTTTGTTGGAAGTAACTGATGAATATCGATGGCTGGTTTTGGACTGGATAGAGAAGGTGATGTATCCAGGGACGTGATATTACAGTCCCTAAATAGGAACAACTGAATGATTCACAACCTTACTTTTAAGCTTGAATAACTGCTGAAATGACGTCCTTATTGACCACTAGTAGTCAGGTTGTGTAGTCAGGTTGTTAAATAGGAGACCCTTTCTCATTGATTTGAGGTAGTGAAAGTAAACTCAAGCTTTATCAAGAAGTATGAGACAGCAATGCATAAGAGTAGTAGAGATACTACTTAGATATCTGTACAACATATGAGGTTCCTACCCTACAATTAAAGGCAACATCGCAAAATATCACCGGTATAAATCAACAGGAGGTATAGTCGAACTTCGAAGTCCACGTTTGGGCATCACGGACAAACAGGAATACAGGATCCTCAACAATAGCGCAAGCCATAAGTCACAAGGAGGAGACAATGATTGAATATCTTAATGAACAATAGGAGCGAATCCAGGCCCAGAAAATGCAAATGGGTATCAGGCTCTAGAAAGTAAGATTAGGGAATGCATGAACCAGACAGCTCAGCGGGGTTCTAAAATGTCCGCATCACTTGTGGTAGCTCTTCCTTGGCTAGCAAAACAAATGTATAGCTCACAGGGCCTTAGCTAACGTCTTAATCAAAGCTCCTTGGCAACCTGCAGCAACCCACCAACAGTTTCTACTTTCCACCCTCCAGCAGTCAAGCCTTTGAGAACTATCTCCAACTGCTCTACTGACCAAGGTCTGTTCTCGTGCAGAATAATAATGCCACCCGGCTTCACCATACTCAGAACATGCGCCGCATTAACCCTCGGATGAGGGACCTGCGGATCAAACGGAAAGATGCTCCCCAACACGACCTTGTACCCGACACTCCTGACGATGCCCACCATTTTCGCGCTGAAGATCCCTGAGCCAGGTCGGAAATACTTGGCTCCACCCTTATTTGGCGGCAACAGGCTCTCTACCCTTGCGATCTGCGGCCTCAACTCCTCCAGCGGGATATTGATGGTGGGCTCATCGGCCCACATGTGATTCCCGATCTCGTGGCCTTCATCGTGCATACGCTGTAGAAGCCCCGGGTACTCGGCGACGTGACTCCCAATAACAAAGAAGGTGGCTTTTGCGCCGTAGGTCTTGAGTAGATCCAGGATCTTGTCCGTCTCACGTGACGGAGCGTCGTCGAGGGTGAGGGCGACGACACGCTGTGATGGAGGGAGGGGAACGTGGAACAAGACAGTTGGATATTTCCATTGCAGAAATCGAATGACAAAAGTTGGCGGTTTGTAGATAATGTAGCCGATGAGGAGGGCCAGAAAGATGATGATCAGGAGGTTGAGGAGGAGAAGCCTCATGACGCGGCGAAGAGGCGTTGGAGGGTTTCTAGGTGATGACAGCACGTAGTCATCTAATTGCTGTTCCTCGTCGTCTGAAATCTTTATATGCTTTGGTTGCGGTCTGGGCTGGATGAGATAGTGGTGGAGGAGTGAAAGGGGAGCAGTCAAGCCAAGACGGCGTGCTCGACGGAAGAGCGGTCTTATGCTGAGACGCATGGGGGCGCGTACGGGACACACAGGACAAAGGAGAAGGATAATAGACCACTGACCAGCATGGCTGGAAAGGGAGGTGAGGTTACGAAGGATGTAGGTATGTTGGATATTGCTGAGGTTGAAGATCTGAAGTTCGAGGTACGGTGTCGCGTGCACTTTCACGTGGACCTCTGTCACGTGACTATAAGATAACCGACCTCCATACGGGAAGGTAATTATGGATTCTCATTCTTTTACCTGGTATTGGTACTCCGTATGCTATATGTTCTGCGTTCTGTCCCTGTATAGCGCCATATGGTTGAGACATGGCAAGGGGGTTAGTGTAAAAGAATGGCTACAGAGACACTCTACACTTCTACAAGGCAACTCCGGTATCAGCCCTTGCAACACCATCGCTATTGTTAGGACTGATCCGCAGTAGTGCGATCTTGGCTTGAACAAGGACAAGAACACCGAGTACCGAGTACTCCAAAAGATACTTCACAAGTTCACCCATGGTCCATGGTCCATGGTTCATGATCCACGGAGAAGCCTCCTGCATGCTTCGGCTAGCTCGACCTGCAGGCAAAAGAAAGTTCTTTATATGCTTGTCAATATGACAGTGTCATATCGCGGATTCTCGGATTCAAGAAATTCAGCTCTCATCTACTCAATACCATCCTACCCCTGGATTATGCCATTATCCTGTTTTCTGGCAAAGAGCCGGTCCTTCGTATTGCGGGTTCCTGGCGATGAAATCCCACTTTCTGTGCCACTCGCGGCCCGGGAGAAGCTTAGCACTTATCTCTCCGTCTGATTCGATCGTATCGCTTTAGGAAGCTGGGGTACATCAACGGGGTTCAGGACCCGGCTACGGTTGTGATAGCGTTCCAATTGGTCCGTCTTGAACCGCTGTGTTGCGGAGTTACTCGAAGAGCGCTGGTGTGCGGGATGTTTCCTTCAATTTAGACTCAATCTGGGAAGTCATTCGTCGCGCTATGCTAAGGAGCATCAAGCTTACATATTACTTCAACTGTTGGCAGGGAGTAGTTACCGGTACTCTGGGGAGCTACAACGCAATGTGACTATGAGGGCACGGCTTAAAGAGGATGGCTTTCCCCTCGTCCCATGGTCCCTTGGCTCTGGCACGCACGCGAGTTGAGCTTTGAGAAGTCTCCCCTCAGTCACGATGCGCTTCTTCACCATTGCTGCCGTCGCCGCATCCGTGGCTCTCTCCGTGCAAGGCGCTGCTGTTCCTAGTCATGGAGCACATCTGGCCGTGCACGAGAGACGCAGCGTTCCTCACCGGGAATGGATCAAACGCTCTAGGATCCCTTCCAAGACGAAGCTTCCGGTGCGCATTGGTCTGAAGCAGAGGAATCTCGAGAAGGGTCACGATTATCTCATGGATGTGTAAGTTGGATTGCTCAATCCGTGTCACGACAGCTTTGCGCTTCTCGGAATCGCTTTTGATGTTTAAATACACTATCCATTGACTGACATACATATCTCTGTAGCTCGCACCCGGACTCGCCGAACTATGGTAAACACTGGACCTCTGAGCAGGTGATTGAAGCGTTTGCCCCTGCAGAAGAGACGGTGGATGCAGTGCGAGACTGGCTGGTTGCATCAGGTATCTCGCCAGGCCGGATTGTCCACTCGGACAACAAGGCTTGGTTCGCATTTGACGCCTTTGCTGAGGAGGTTGAACAGCTGCTCCATGCGGAGTATCATGAGTACGAGCACTTGGACGGTGACAGAGTCGCTGCAGCTTGCGACGAGTAAGTCATCACCTTCCTTCGACACGTGACGCTCTGCTGACTCTCCAGATATCACCTCCCAACTCATATCCAAGAGCACATTGACTACATTACTCCTGGCGTCAAGATGATCACAACCTCTAGGAAGCGCAGTACCAAGCGTAGCTCTATCCCGGGAAAGTCCAAGGGCGTGACACCCCTCGGCGCGCCCTCTACAAAATGGCCAACTGGCTTCCCCTTCAACGACATCAACTCGCTCGAGACTTGCGATGTCCTGATCACCCCCGCATGTGTCAAGGCCCTATACGATATCCCAACTAACACGAAAGCGACCCCAGGGAATGAGATGGGCGTCTACGAGGAGGGTGACTACTACGACCAAGAAGACCTCGACCTCTTCTTCCAGAAATACACCCCTTACATCCCGCAAGGCACGCACCCGACCCCGAACTTCATCGACGGGGCCGAGGCGCCAGTCGCCGTCGCGGACGGTGGCGGCGAATCAACTCTGGACATGGAGCTCGCGTACCCGATCATCTTCCCGCAGTCGCTCGTGCTGTATCAGACGGACGACTACGACTATGCCGTAGAGTACCCTGTCGAAGGGTTCGGGAACGAGTTCCTGGATGCGCTGGATGGTGTAAGTCGGGCCTTACTTTTATCATATGCTTGTGGGAAAGCCGGCTGACGGTTTCTGTGATCTAGTCGTATTGCACGTATTCGGCATACAATGAGACGGGCGATGATCCCAAACTCGACCCCGTCTACCCGGACCCGCACCCGGGAGGCTACCAGGGACAGCTGATGTGCGGTGTCTACAAGCCCACGAACGTTATCTCGATCTCTTACGGGGAAGCTGAGATTGACCTTCCGGAAAACTACCAGAGACGGCAATGCAACGAGTATGCTCTCTCTGCCACATCCCACGGCACCCCAGAACGTAGCTGACAATATGGCAATTCTAGGTTCCTGAAGCTCGGTCTCCAAGGCCACACCTTCTTATACTCCTCCGGTGATTTCGGCGTCGGTGGCTACCCCGGCGACGCCACCAGCAGCGGCTGTCTCGGTCCCGACGGGACCATCTTCGACCCCCAGTTCCCCGTCAAGTAAGCCTTTGTTTCCCCCCCTCCCCGCCCCACGTCCTCCCACTAACCTCCAGCAGCTGCCCCTACGTGACCGCCGTCGGCGCCACGAAAGTGTATCCCGGACACAGCGTCTTCGAGCCCGAAAGCGCCGCCAACGACCTCGCCGGCGCTCCCTGGGCCCGCGCCTACTCCACCGCCGGAGGATTCAGCAACGTCTACGCCGCACCCTCCTACCAACAGGCCGCCCTCTCGACCTATTTCGCAGAGCACAACCCGCCGTATCCCTACTACGAGGGGAATGCGAGTTTCGGGGCTAACGGTGGCGTGTATAACCGGCTCGGGAGAGGCATCCCGGACGTTTCGGCCAATGGGGATAATATCGCGGTTTTTCTGAATGGGAATTTTACGATTAATGGGGGGACGAGCGCGGCGACGCCGATTTTTGCTTCCATTATTACTTTGGTATGCGCCTCCTTTCTTCTCTTGCCCTTCCTCCCCTTTCCCCCGTTGACCAATAAAAACAAAAAACAAGAACCCAAAAATACTAACCCCTAAAACCAAGATCAACGAAGAGCGCCTCGCGCTCGGCAAATCCCCAGTCGGCTTTATCAACCCGGCGCTGTACAGTAATCCCTGGGTAATGACGGATATCACGAACGGGAGTAATCCGAACTGTCACAGTGACGGATTCAGCGCTGTTCCGGGGTGGGATCCGGTGACGGGATTGGGGACCCCGAATTTCCCGCGGATGTTGGAGATGTTTTTGAGTTTGCCTTGAGAGAGGATTTTATTATACTCGTGAGATATATATATATATGTATATATATATAATGACTTGCTGACCTTTTTCGGCTGAGACATCAATCAAAGTGCCGGAGCATTGTTTGATCACTACCACTACTTGTTCAGTCCCCATCTCCTTATTCTAGCGAGCGAGTAATCGTTGGCTCAGTCTTCCTTTTTTTTTTATATAAACAAACTCACAGTACTCTTTTTCAGCGTGGATGGGGCTCGATATCCGAAAAATTCGAGGATGATGGGATGGTTCCGGTACGGGATAATATGCTTATAGGTGGATGCGCAGCGCTAGACGGTGGGAGAGACAAGCAAGTAGATGTCCTTGGTGCGGGCAGGCCAAGTTCGTACAAAATAAAATGATCTCGGAAGAGGTTTGCAAGGCCTTGGTGTGCTAGATACGCTCTACCTAATGAGGACTCGATAGAGAAGATGAAGTGCTATGGTGGAGTTTCTAATCGGTCAATGTATGGTGCTTGAAACTCACTCGTGAAAACCTAGGAGAGAGAGTGGCCCAGGCAGACGGGAAGTTCGTATCTCTCACGTGATAATAAAAGCTACAGTACTACCTAAGGTACTGCGAGATCCCAATGGCGGAGATCGTTGGATAGATAGGTAGGTAGGTAAAGCACTTGATCTCCTTACAGACCACTCTTTTCCGGGTGCTCCATTCGGTATCTCGCATTAGTAGCAGCGCGAACTCTAACACTGTTAGACACGCCTCAATCAATAAATAGGCTGACTCGAGAAGGATCATAAATCTTCATTCATCCAATATAAAAAGAAAACATTGACGCCGAACCCCAGCACACAGTGTCTAATTATCCCCCGCAATATCCGCAATCGTACCTAACCTCCTCCCCGACTGCGGCGCCGTCTTTCCCGCTGCCGTCTTGCCCGCTGACGTCGGGGCACTTCCAGCCGACTGATCGGGTCGATTCTTATTAAACGGCGAGTTCTCCGCCGCGGCGTACGCATCCAGACTAAACAACGACGTGAAGTACAAGCCGAAGAACGTTATGATCGCATCGAAGACTGTGTGGATATCGAGCGGTTGGCTGACGGACGGAGCGCCGCCGAGCGTGCGGCCGGGTGTCGAGTAGAGGGGCGTGGCGGCAGCGCCGGCGAGCTTGACGGCGTTTTCAACAGCGGAGGTGAGTTTGTGTGAGTCGGCGCCCTTGATGGTTTCGATTACGGAGCCGGAGCGGAAGATGAGGAAGGTGGGCATTCTGCGGGATGGGTTAGCTAGGTCTGGTTTCTTGATTTCCGTGGACCCGGGGAGCGTACGCTCGGATGCCATATTTCTGGGCGATGGCTTGCTGGTTATCGACGTTTACTTTGGTGAAGGTGATTTTATTGGGCTTGGAGTGTTTCGCGGAGAGAGACTCGAAGGTGGGAGAGATGACTTTGCAGGGTCCGCACCAGTCGGCGTAGACTGTTCTCTGGATTAGCATTGCTGACAGGGCGGAAAAGAGCTGAGGGAGAACAAACAATCAGTCACCACGATAGTGGAGGAGCTGAGGAGCCTGCTAAACTCCACAGATGAAGAGACGTTGATTGTAGGAGACATTTTAAGGTGATGATGGATGTTGAGACGTGGTGTTGTGGAGGATGTGGAGTGGATGGAAGCTCACGGCGATCAGCCCGCCGTCAGCAGTCTAGTGCGCGGATTCGTTATCGCCGATCACCGATTACCTACGCCCTGCATAAATGTGCCACTACAACTTATCCGTATCCTGCCCACAAAGCTGCATTTCTTACCTATAGAACATCAAACTACGCCACGGGGAGAGATACAGATGGACAGGACGGGAGAATAGTGCACGAGTCTCTATGGGTAAGGCTTAGCTTACAGGTTTCTTCTCGAAACGGATACAAATACACAGAAAGCAAAAATGGCATTACGGTTGTGGATAGCGAAGTTGGGAAAATATATTACATTTATTTGATTTTCATTTCCTGATCGTGAATTCCACCTGCTCCGTAATGGAGGCATGGATTGCGAGTCTATCGCTACCAAGTTTCCTTCCTCAGCTGACCTGACATCGAGCCACGGGTTTCGCCTATGATCTATCCAGCTCATAATGTAAATACAGAGAATTTGATTTCGCCGAATCTGCAGGGGCGGCATTTGGTTTGTTTTGCGGTAGTGTAATGTCGAGTTTCTCTTCTTCAACCGCTGGAGTTGGTACTGGTGCGGGTGAAGGTTGAGGTTCTTTCAAGCCGCCTTCGCTCCCGACAATGGCGGGTGTGGAGAGAGTGGATTTCAGATCGATTTCGCTTCCGTTGATCGAAGGCGTCGAGGATATCTGAGCCCTATTTGAATCCTTGTCGAGATGATTGTTGACTCGTCGATGGTGTTCCTGCGACATCTTCAACGCAGAATCAACCTCATCAGTCAGTTTAGTGATCTCGGCTTCTAGGATCTCATCCTTCGACATTCCTTTCCGCTCGTCCTGTAACAGGGCTGCTTCCTTCTCTCTGGTATCCCCACCAACTTGTCGCCATAACGCTTCCAGTTCATCCAGCCAACCTAGGGCTTCCGCAAGCCGCCGAACACCGGTATCACAATCGCCCAGAATCACCACATCATCCGGACGACTTCCAAAATCTCCCACCTTCTCCAGATTGAATAGTACTCTAGGGGTTCCTTCCCTTGCAAACGAAGGTAGACTGGCGAACGGTTGCACGGTCAAGCTTGTGCCCATAACAATAACCAGATCCGCCGTCTCAGGCACGTGCCGGTTATCGAAAAACGACGCTGGGAGGGCCTCTCCGAAGAACACAATATCCGGCTTAACCAGACCATTACACTGCGGGTCAAGACAATTGGGGACCTCCCCGGCATCCACGGCCTCCTTCATCAGATCAGCCGGATACTCGGTCTTGCAATCAATACATCGCTGAGTTGCGAAACTGCCGTGTGCTTCCACGATCTTCTCGGCCGGTACACCAGCTCGTCGCTCCAGACAGTCGATGTTCTGCGTGAACAGCATCTGGAGCATGTGCTTTTTATGCAGCAAGGCGATAAAAGCGTGCGAGATGGTTGGGTAGAACTTCCCGGGGTACAACTCCTTTGCCAGCATGTAGAAGGGATTGGGATTCTGGCGGAAATAGGAGATGTCAAACACGGCTTCTGCATAGGGGAGATCCAGACGCGCAAGGTTGGCGTAGAGGCCGGTCTCTGGGGATCTGAAGTCCGGGATGCCTGCGCTGGTGGAGATACCGGCGCCTGTCATGACCACGATTCGTTTTGGAGGGGCGCTCTCCTGCTTGATGAAATCGGCAACGGCATCAAGGCTTCGTGCCGAGAGCGTGTGGGGCGGGGCATGGGGATCGATCTGTTGGTGAGAGTTCTCTTGGCCCATCTTGTCCCGTTTACTGCGGCCTTGGCCTTTGGAGTGGCGAGGTCTGTGTCGCCGACCTATGGTGGGCAGTGGTGGTAAGGGGGGAGACTTGTAGTGAAGGAGGAGCTCGATAAAGGAGAGTGAAGGAGAAAGAGGGAAGTCAAGAAATGAAGTTGTTGGCTGGGGAGGAGTACTTGTATAAGGTATGCAGCCTTGTGGAGGAGGGGTGCTCCATGCAAAGGCTCTCTCGCGTCATCCCGCACTTGACGTTTCCTTGCTGACTCAGCAACAGGACTTGTTGCTTCTTCTCGCCTGAGGCTTGCATTACTACCGATGTTTTCTTTTTCTGGTTTTGCGACGTGCAACAAAATCTGGGAGCATATAACTGTATCACATAGGTAGATTGTATGAGCTCCGACGTGCAACAGGACCTGAGACCATCACATGTCAGTTGATTAACCTGTTACTTACCGCCCCCATAAGGTACCTGTGTATCCGTGTTAAGGTGGTTGTCCGGGTGTATTATGTAATCAGCACCTCGACAACCTCCGCCCTCCAAGGCCCCGAGCACGTCGCATCCAAGTCTCCTTTTAGCACTCCCTGACCTGCAGATTTGCGATGTGCAACAAAACTATATTTCTGTCGCCTATCAAGTAAGGTGGTTATGTAATCAGACAGCCCACCCGAGCCCTTTTTCTTGACATTTCGTGAGCTGCAGATTCGCGATGTGCAACAAAACTCAGGAATCGCAGTTCAGCCGCCTATGGGGCCAATCAGGTAATCAGACACCCTCTCAGAAACCTTGACACCCCTGTGCATATATCCAAGTGGTTTCTTGACATTTCGTGAGCTGCATATTTGCGACGTGCAACAAAACTTATTTTGGGAACGATTTCAGCCACTCAGTAAGGGATTATATAATCAGACAACCCTCACCAACATCTGGATATGCACGGGGTGCAACTCTGCGATGTGCAACAAAACCTCGTCGCACAGTAAGTACATATGTACGGACCTTACCTAACAATAATCTCCCTTTTCATCCTACAAATAGACCGCGCATACACCAATCAACCCGCCCCCGCCCGCCCAACCACAGCCAGCCGTACCGCTACCAGGCGCACCCCCCGCGACTCTCAGTGACCTGCAGCTGCGACGTGCAACAAAACCTCGCGGATTCCTCTGGCCCCTCGCCTAAGCGGGCGCCACCCGACGGGGATCTCGTGCATCATCTGCAGGTGATTGAAGTTGCGATGTGCAACAAAACTTGGTGTTCATTTTTTCATCTTGCACAGGTCACGCGGGGGCTGGGAGGGCGATACCTAATTGATGGCATCGTGATCGTGGTCGGAGTTAGGGGGCTTCGGGGTTTGGAAGGGATGGATGATGGATGGATGGGGGGCTTGAGGATCGTAGATGCGAGCACACGTGTTTGTCTCATTGCACGTAGATCTCTGGGTAGGTGATCTCCCTTACTCCCAGCCATGCATCCACCTGAAAGGCTGGTCTGCGAGGGATAGTCACGTGGCATTCGGCTCGTGATGTGGGAAGGAGAGAAGTTTTGTTGCACATCGCATCCGTGGCAATCTCGGAAGCATCAATGTTGGCTTTGATGGCGTTGAGATTAGCATCACGTGTTGCTAGAGGGGATGTTTTGTTGCATATCGCATCAGCGCTCGTCCTCTGGACGTCTGCTTTGATGGCAATGAGATTAGCATCACGTGATAATGCCACCCATTTCTCCCACCTTGGTGAACTAGAAGCGCCTCCTCTCGCGCATTAGGAACTTGGACGGCAAGTATCTTTACCTTGGCCGTGAGTGATATCGAAGGAGCGAGGGTATTTATCCGCGGCATGAGAGACGAGGCAGGGTCGCGCGGACAGGCAGAGATGCGGCGGTCTTGAAGCAGAGCGCGTTTGAGCGTGCGGCTACGTAGCGGGCTGGCCGGGGAGAAGGAAAATCAGACGGGAGTGTTCTGCAACTGATGAGAAGTCGAGAATAGAAGAGATGGATTTCGAAAGATGGCGGAGGAGGGCGCGGGATTGGTCTGCGGCGAGTGCGAGGCTGAGCGGGATTATAATTAGAAGGACGGATGGCGAGGACTAGGGAAAAGAAATCACTCTTTCTGATGCTATTATTGCGATTCTTGTTCTGCCCTGAACCGTCTCATCTCTCCTGAGGATCTACGTCTTAATGCCTTCTATCTCATCCCATGTCTGCGCGCCTGCTCACACCGCCGATGGTTCATGACCACGACACGATGGCCCGTACGTGGCGTCTCATATCTGGGATGGCCATACTTCTACTGTTCTACAGTAGCTGGCGATGGACCCCCAATGACCATATCCAACCGTCTTATCGATAATGGATCAATGGTAACCCGCTCCGCATTCCAGAATCCTCATCCGAATCACGGTTCCACGAGATCGCCATCTGGAGTAAAATCTGGGGGCCCGAGATGCGTCCGGCACCAGAGGAAAATCTCATCTCAAATTTTCCGCGCCATGCCCGGGAGAGCCTAGTGTGCAAATAGTGTTTTGATCCCCTTACCGTAGTTGTATGCGTCGGCTGAAATGGGAGGATCCTATTGGGTGCTAGTACTTTTAGAGTAGGGGCTGGCATCTGTATCAGGTAAGGCGTGAAGTATAAAAATCAGGAACCGCGGCAGCTAAATCGAGCCCTACGCGGCTCCACCTATCAAATGCGGGAAGTTATGCAGCCTGGTTGTTCAGGCATAAAGTCAATTCAGGCACCACGGCAGTCGTCGGGGCCCAAAGAACAAAGAATTCAACTCAGAACTCAAGACTCAGAACTCAAAACTCAGGGGCTGATTGTTTCCGTTGACCCTTGGGATGGATGCAGTAATCTATTCTATTATTATTAGTATTATCTTTATTATTTAAGCCATTTATTTCAATTTTATTCTCTATTCTTCTCTTTCATTCCTTTGTCCTATATGTACTAGCGGGACCTGACCTTACGTACTCATCCGGGCGACGCTAATTTCCAGCTCATCAATCCTCCTGCGCCTCTTCTTGTTTCTTCCTCCAATTCACTCCTTCACATCCATCCATCCCCACCAGACTTCGTTGGCAAAGTCTCGCTCTCACCAGCTTCATCGCTCGTCTCTCGAATATCCAATATCGAATCTCGAATCTCGAATATACGCCAGCTCGTATACTCATCACACTCCTTGAAACTCCCAACAGAACCACGTCCAAGATGCATCTTCCATCCATCATCACTCTCTTGCTCCTCCCGCTGCTCGCAGCTGCGTCAGTCACATCCACCGCTCTCATGACCAAGACTATCACCGTCTCGCAAGTCTTCTCCGTCACTGCCACCTACCACGCATACAGCGGCAACGGCACCACTGCGAGTGCCGGGCCTACCGCCATCCTGGGGACGGGCACCGGATCCGGAGCCATCACCACCCCCAGCCCGGTCACCATTGGGAGCGGCAGCGGCTCGTCGCCTTCCCCCTCGCCGTCTCCCTCCACCCAGACTCCGACCTTCTCGGGAGCTGCCTCATCGCTCAACCCGATGTATGTGGGAAGCGCGGGGATGTTGATCATGGCTGCGGCCGCGCTCCTATAATTCGATGAAGAAGCGTCTGGTGCCGGTGTTTGCGTCCCATTTCATGCCATTTGTGACGGACCAGCGCTGACGGATGCTGGGTGCAACGACAACTTCTACCCCAGCATTCCATCTTGACGAATCCTTGGATGCGACATCAACTCTCCCTTTTTTCTTCCGAACTCTCCGATGCGAACATCTCCCCAACTTCTTTACGGGTCACCTCTCATCCTCTTGGGAGGTCGACATTTACGGCTTGACGAATTTGACACGTACTTCCAATGCATACGCGATCCACACGACATGCCTACTTTACCAGTTATCTTAATTTCTTGGGATGCTCGTCATCCTCGCCTTTTTTTTCGATTCGCCTATACCCATTTTGTTTCATTCTCTGTACCTGCTTGCCTGGTGCCCTGGGGTCGGGGACGTGGCATCCGGATAATACGACGATCTCCTGTGTTTGGTGTTTTTCTGCGTACAACTTGTTGTATGCTGTTTTGGCTTGGTATGAGGAGATCGCCTGGTGTTTGTCGATGCTGTCGATACTTGAGCAGTCGGCTTACTTCTTGTCGGTAGTGCAGGGGTTGTTGTTTGTGGAAAGCGTGGACATGGCTGGTGCCAGTCCTCCCGTTGTATACTCGCCGCTGAACGGCTTGACAACTTGGATGCATCCTCCTTTTTTCCTTTGTTTCGCGACACCCTTGCTTTTTGTGAGGAGTTCTAGTGGGTGGCAGCCCAGCGGGGAGACGGAAAAAAGGTGCATATTGTTTGGAAGTCGTTGATAAATAACTAAATAAAAAGGTGTTGAAAATATTCTCTCTGCTCCTATCTTGATCTTTCATGAACTTTTTTGTTGTATCGGATGATCATTCATGATTAGCATGTCATGTTCATCTTTGCGTTCTTGTGATTGATGGATGTGGGAAAGTGTCACCAGCGCTCCTTCTGCAAGGGATTCACCATAAGGTAAGTAGCACCTTATATAAGAGACACTTCTCTTCATTTCTTCTCCATCCAACTTCTTCACCTTCATCCCTCAAAATGAAACTCCTCTTCAGCAGTCTCCTGCTGCTCCCGCTCCTCATCTGCAGCGCACTCTCAGCGTCCAGCTGCAGCACCAACCTCATGACGGCAACGCAGACGGTAACCAGTCCCGTGGCTATCAACACCTCCCCTCTGGACCCCTACCAGAACATCAAGCTCTCGGCCGTCAACCGCACAGCTTGGGAGCAATACTACTTCGACAGCGTTTCTGCCGATGGCAGCGCCGGCATTGCCATCAACTTCATCCGTGACGCCTCACTCGCTTCTCTCGCCCGCGGCGTCCTGCGCGTCCGAGTCGATGCTGTGTGGCCCAATGGGACGAAGTGGACGACTAATATCTTCGTGAACGAGTCCTGCGTGACGACCTGCGCGCTCGCAACGACCGGGCTCTGGGCCACTGCATGGCAAGGAATCGCCTTCCAGTTCAACATCTCCCAGAATCTGACGACTGCCTCGCTCTCCCTCACCGGCCCAAACGTCCAAGGAACGTGGGACATCCGCTCCCTGACCCCTCCCAGGACTCCAGATGGGAGTATCTATCCCTCTCCCCACGCCGATGTGCAATTCGCGCCCTTGCTCTACTGGAACGAAGCCATTCCCCTGGGCAAGGTGACTGCAGACCTGGTCATCGCCGGCACATCGCTCACGTTCACGGGCTACGGCGGACATGATCGCAACTGGGCGCCCTTCAACTGGGACTCCATCGCCAAATCCTGGTACTGGCTCCGCGGGATCGCCGGGCCCTACTCCTTCGTCTTCTGGAGCTTCACCTCTGCCGTCGACAACACGACCTATACCTCTGCCTTTGTCTCGGAAAATGGGACCGAGATCTTCGCCACGAGGAATTCTCAGGCGTCTGATACAGCGGCGTATGCGACACTTGCTTTATCCTATGGAGGCAAAGTCCACGGCACGTTCGCGGATACTTCTACGGGGATGACGATCAACATGGTCGAAGCTGGCGGAGGTACGCATTGGAGGTTTTCCGCACAGCATACCAATATCGCGTTTGAAACCGAGCATGGTACGTATGCTGCCTACTCACGCTTCGTGGATGGCATCAGTGGGGGGTTGGTCGGGGAAGAGGTCTACGGAGGAGTCTCGATCAGCGAGCAGAGTGTTATCGTTATGCCGGGTGTGCCTGTATGAATGAATCATGGGAGGTGTATATTAGATCGCTCTTCTCCTATATCTGGAGCAGTACCTAAGTAACGATGTGCTTGAAATTTTTCTTTCTATTCCTCCTTGCAAGTCCTCGGGTTTTTCTTCGCGAAGGAAGTTCTAAATCCTGGATGATGATGATTAACAGCTGTATCACTTCTCGACCCTTCCCCCTGAATTCTCCTCAATCGAAGCGAAAAATTGCCAATAACGGTATTAGGACAGTCACTTACCCCCCTCCAAAAAAAGAAAGCATATTATTAACAAACAAACGTAAACTTTATGATTATCATCCGCTAACATTGGAAGCTGCCACGTCTAATCATTAATGTTTTCCTGGGCAAATCCTCCTAGATTTATCTGGTATACCTTGAGCTAAAGCTTCCTTACCTTAGCTACCTTATACGCTGTATATATAATAAGGTAGTGGCTTATCAAAAGTCTAGGATGCGATATTACAAAAGGGCAACAGCATTTAATCAACACACTTCACTCTCAAGCAAAAAAAAGCTTTACTCCATTATAAAAGGTTCCTAGACATACAATACATACATACAACACGCCATACGAGTCTGCTCTCCTAGACTCCTAATCACTCTTAAACAGCGCAACTGTATCCGGGAAGACATTTACATTCGGCGCATAGTGCACCATACTTAGACCGTCTCGGGACAGCATGCATGTGGCTCCGACAGTGTTGAGATTATAGATGTTGATGTTGCTGCTTTGCTCGATGCTGAAGATCCTCGCTTGGCATACTTCGCCGTTTCCGACTTGGGAGCAGACTGTGTGTTTTTATGTCATCTATTGGTTTCTCACTTACGGAAA
>NW_020194480.1:865557-968323 GCF_003019875.1 Amorphotheca resinae ATCC 22711
GGGGGGGGGGGGTCTCTGGAGCGCGGGTTGGGATGCGGTTTAGAAGGGGGGCTTACAGGTGCGGTAGTTGTCGAAGAAGCTGTACAATCCGGCTCCGTAGATCAAGATGGATGTGCTGCCGACTATCCTCAATCCCCAGCCCATGGCGCAATTCCCTGCTACTCCAGTACAGCCTGCCACAAAATCAAAATCATTCCAAGCTGAAACAGCTGGGAAAGGAACCATAGCAGGTGGGTTCGGTTGGTAATAAGCTGTCTCGGTTTGGATGTGGCCTGCGAAGACGTCTTTTGTGTTCGTAAATTGATACTGGTACAGAGCGTGGTGCTCTACGGACGTACCGACAAGCCAAATAGTGCCGGTCGAGGAGGTGGAGTAGAGGCCTCGACCTGCATAGACGGTGACTTGAGTCAGGTTGGGGTCATCAAGGTCATGATCAGAAGTCCAAAACCAGGTGTTCTCAAGGTAGACTCCAGCAGCTGAGTTGCTGAAGTGCATGCTCATAAATGCGGCCATGCAGTCATCTTTTACGATGTTGGCTGCCCCTGGGGTGGTTGGGCAATTGGCAACTTGGAGATTGGAACCTGCAAAGCCTCCAATTCTGGTGTGGACGTCCCACATTCCAGACGGAGAACTTGGGGAGGAGGCAAGATTCCATTCGATGAGAATTGCCCCTGCTGTGGCTCCTTGAGTAGAAACGATCATGTCGGACCATTCCACTATTCCGGTTTGACCAGTAGTACCCACTGAGACTACAGCTTCTGGAGCATTCATAGACGAGAAAAAGGCGCCAGAGCCCATGATAACGGAATATGACTCCCCAACGATCCTAGACCCCAGAGGAATGTTGACTGTTGAGGTAACCTTGTACGTTCCGGCATCGAAGAAGACGACCTGACCATTGGCAGCTGCTGTCTGTAGAACATTGTTTAGAATAGCGGTGTCGTCCGTTTTGCCATCGCCTTTTGCGCCTGCAGCGCGAGTGCTAACAAATGAGGAAAGGGGTAGAGTGTTGTACTGAGGTTTTGATCTTGCATAAAACTCGCCATCAATAGTCAGAGAGGCCGGCCGAGCGAAGGGAGTGGTTGGTCCCCTGAATACTGTTGGACCGTTTGGAGTATACTGATTACCTTGACCCCAACCTGTGATCTTTGTTGTTCCTCCAGCAAGTATAATTCCACAGGGTCCTTGAACGGCAATAGCCACATTTGTCAAGGACACATTATCCAGAATGAGACTCCCGCCCGTTGCTGGTGAGGAAGAGGGGGTACGAGCTGTGAGTATGGCAACCTCCGTGTTAGCGAAGTTGCTGTCGAGGATGGTTACAGATCCAACGATTTGTCCTGAAGAGCCTCCAGTAGCCATGTTCAAGCCAATTGTGCAGTTGACAACAGTGAGTCCAATGTAGGTCCACCCCCAATTCCAGCCTTGTTGAATAGCAGTAACAGCATTGTCTAAATTTGATCAGTATGTAAGCCAGAAATACTCAAGGATAACTCACAGAACGTCAAGTTTCGGACTGTGTATTGTTGGTTTCCAAAAAGAATTCCGTTCATCCCCCCATAGAACACCAAGTCATTCATGAAGCCTCCAGAGCCTACAATCGTGGCAGATATCGTTAAAGGAGACCGGTGACAGAAACCTGCCCGTTCTGAGAGGTCACTTACCACTTTCAATAAACAGCCCCTGGTGCTGAGTTCCAGCAGCATCACTCATCCTGAAAACGCAATTCTGTATACTTGTAGCCTGGGCTGTAGGCCAATGGACACCATTTACCAAAGTACCGGCAGGTATCTCCGTCATATCAAGAATCAAATTCCGGATTTGGCGGTAGAAAATATCTGTAGGCCCAAACCCCAGTCCATGATCACCATCAATCAATGCGAATCCACCGAAATGCGGCGCGGCTTTGAGTATGGGAAGACTGTTTGGATTTCCGATTATCTGAGTGTAGTAGTAGTCAATGAGCGATGAGGAAATGAGGTACGTTCCCGCAGGGAAGTAGACTATCGCGGGAGTCGTGGTGGAAGACCGGCAGCTTCCAGGTGCGCATCGTCCACCAGAACTAATGGCAGCATTGATAGCAGCAGTATCGTCCGTGACACCGTCACCTACTTTCGGTCAGAAACTGCAAACTCCTTGACGGCGTTGCTACATGCCTTGTGCTCCAAAGCTCTTCACATTCCGGAACACTTGATAAGTGTCAGGAGCTGGGTGGAAAGCCGAGATCCCTTGGTGCTCGATATGTTCAAGCCAATAGGGTTCGGGGTTGGAAACTGCTCTGGCTGATGCTGGTGAGTGTACTGATGCTAAAGAGTTTCTTGATATTGAAGGAAGTTCAACCGAGGTCGTTGGAGATATAATTCGAGAATGAGGATGGGAATGAATAGGAATAGGGTCAGCAAAGATACAGCCTGTCAAGCCGACCAAAACGGCAATAAAAGAGAGGAAACGCATCTCGTTGATGCAGCGTGTGTGCTCTAGAAGCAACATATAATGAAGGACTGCCTCTAAAATAAATATACAAAAGAGAGCATGTTGGTCTCAGAATCCACCAAAGCGCCAGCTATATCTACGTACTTCGTAGAGGATGTACAGCGCTTGCCTGCTGAGATCATGGCCGCTGCTTCCGAACGTAAAGGAGAGAAAACTTTGATATTACGCAGTCACGTATGGCATCGCTACCTATTGTTGGCTCAAAACTCCGAGTCCAATTCCAAGCTCAGAAGAATGATCCCACTGGGGATCTTCTAGCGGGATTCTTGAATTCGGTATTATATCTGTTATGAATGAGGTCAAACTAGAGTGAAGCCGCCAGCGATTGTTCGGTCCGAGCCGGGCGTGGATCGGATCTTGTTCCCATAAATAAACAATGGGTCCATCAAAAGCTTCGTCGAACCTGGACCCGAATAGATCTGTGATATATTTCAGCCCTATTTACGAATTCAAGGACGGTTGAAGCGCCAACATTGCCGACGTTCTTTGCGAAGCGAAACATACCGAGTGAGTGGCTTTTTCGATTCTTTCTAAGAGTCATCCCGAAGCCCCTTTTCCCGAGGTGTTTTGTGTAAGATACCATAGGTACCGCATTTGCTGAGCAGGTAATTCTTCTGACTATGCTAGTCTCATCGTAGATTCTATAAAGTACAATTTTATTATCCTTCCAATTGTTTCTCTTTTTCGGCGATCCTATCATACAATCAATCTAAGCTATTCGCTGAGCTGAGATTCTTATTACAATGTGTACTTAAGCCATAAAACCCAGTGAAATTTGTAAACCGAGCCCTTCGATGCAGGCTATTCCTTTCATCAAAGGTCGTCGTCGCTAATAGGCTTCTGCGGCTTGTATATTCGACCGCCCTTGGTCCTCTTCTGTGGCCCCAGTTGTCTGGCCTGGGTTCTGTCCAATTCAATACCCTCCATGCCATCCGGTCCCATGATAATATCGAATTTGTTCTTCCGAATCTTCTTTCCACCCTTGCCCATCCTTCCATCCCTGACACCCTTTAACTTCGTCTTTCCCCTTCCCTCTCCGTCCTCGGCCAATCTTCCTAAACGTGGATTTCTTGGCACCCTTGTCTTCGCGCCCAGCGACCAGAGATCGCCCCATTTTGACTTGCGTGCATCGCGGTATGCCGTCTTGCTGAAACTCTTGGGCACAGTCCATCGCTCGAGTTTGCCGGATGGCGTGCAGAGATCAAGAGTCACGTGTCCACGGCGTTTCAATGGCGGAAGTATGGCGCGGGGCAGGGATAGAGGATTAAATCTAACATCGCTCTCGCCGCCCTCCTCTCCTTCCTGCCCCGGCAGATCAATATCTTCGTAGCCGGCAAAAGCCTGGTCTGTAGCTGCGTCGCCCTGCTTTAATGGCTGAGCGCCCTTCCTGGAATCGACTCCTCGCCGCACGGCTAGATAGCTGTATTTGACATCTTCATGGTTTCGAATTGAGGCCCCGAGTACCTTTTGTAGGAAAGGCGGACGAATGTATCGCTGACTGAAATGGCAGAAATCCTTCCTACCACTACTAAGACCCGGTACAGGATACATCGGGCAACTTGTGTGGTTAGTGCAGGGCGCAATGATCATGCCGTCCTCCTTGTTAGTGAAGCGCGCCACCTCCGATGATGGCGACTGAAGCTCATTTTCGAAGGCACTGTCGCCAGGCGAAGAAATGTGGTTATCCAGGAGAAGGGATCGTGCTCCAGCTATAGCTTCAAAGCCCCGAGGTAAACCCTTCTCAATAAGGATCAGCACGCCACCATTAGGATCAAGAAGGGACCACAGATTTTGGACCATGTTCTTGCGTCGGAAGTCTTCCTTTAGGGGAAAGAGGGTGTGCGGCGCGATGATGATATCGTAGGACTTGCGACCTTGAGCGGGGGCACCATGCAGAAGTTCCTCCGAATTGGCAGCATGTATATAGTCCGGGAGACGTGGGAGAAAGGTGGTGTTCTCCAGAAATCGTGACACGCGCTGTCGCAGCGTGGCAGAACCCGTCAAAACCGTAGTCTTGCCAAATGGTGCATCCTCTCCCTCAACAATTCCTTCTTCCTTTAGGACGTCCCATTCAGCTTGCAATACCTCACGCCAGGCAAGAATGCCCGCTCCCCCAGCGCCAGCGTCCAGTACTCTTGGACCCTCTCCACCTTCTCTAAAGATCAAATCACGGATCCACTCACTTCCAAGTCGCTTTCGCACTTCGACAAGCGTGCTCATAACAGACGCATATGTTCCAGGCATCACAGCAGTAAGGTAGGAATCCGCTTCAATTTCGGACATACTGTGCTGCGAAGCATCTAGCCCAATATGTCTTTGCGGGAGGAGCTTCTTGGAAGCTGGTGTTGAGGCCGAGTAAGGAAGACCTTTACCACCGAATGCCTTTTCAGCAGCCGCTGTGAGATGCTTCCAATTCGTCCTGGCGAGCAGTTCCGTAATTGGTTCTATGAACTGCTCTCGTGGTAGTGATATCGTACTTGGCGAAGTTCCGAACCGAGAAGTAATGGTATGCGGATGTGTGAGTCTTTCGTTTGAACTGAGATATGCGTCCGGCTCGTCGTCCTCTTCTTCTTCCTCGAACTCCTCCTCCTCATCTTGCTCTTCCTCTTCCTCGTATTCCTCATCGATTTCATCATCTTCCTCGCTGGGTCTGGCAAGTGCAGCATCCATATCCCGCTGTAACCGTGTTATGGCATCAATCTCCCTCTGGTTCTTTCCCTGGACTTGCACCTTCTGCTCCTCCGACCTGCTTGTCGTCATGCCAGCTACGGTCTCATCAGTTCCAAGGTCGCCTGGCTTAGGTAGAGCCTCTGCAGCCACACCATCCACGGGATCCTGAACTACCGAAAACCCCAACTCAGGATCAAACTCCACCTCTTCATACTCGCCACTAACATTCTGCTTGATCAGAATATTCCGGGCAGGTGTCTCTCCTTCCTCCTCCTCACCACCGGGAATATATTCCAAATCCTCGGCTCTTGTCTCTCGCAACGGTGGGCCATACAGTCGTTCGTACAGGACATATTCCTCGGTCGACAGATAATCCTTTGGTAAGGTCTCCCCAAACGTCTGCCTTGCCTGTCTTACCACCGCTTCAATCTCTTCCGCCGTTGCACCCTGCGCATTGTTCACTGGTTCTTGCGCCTGAATCCGAGTGGTTGAAAATCCGCGGGACTGATTTCGCAGAGATTGCAGCGCTCGAGGTTGGAAATGGGCGTGGCGTGAGCGTGCAGCATTCGTAGTCGCGGGGCTTGCGAACCCGTGCTCGAACAACGACAGGAGCTGCAAGCGGCATGATTGACATGCTCGGGGGATCTTACGAGCCGTCAACATGATTGCGGCGGAGCAAGAGGATGGAGAGTTTGAATTTTGAGGTTCAAAATGTTCAGAAATATTTTACTGTAGTTGCGCTTTCTTCGCCTGAGGCAGACGTGACGCGACGGGAACGAACGTCTCTCTTCCAATGATTTTCGACCAATTTGCAAATGTTCACATGCTATTATCCTTGCTTCATGGTAGACTCTTCTCAAAAATCGTTATCGTTCCTGACGTCTAGTAATCCTTAATTGCGGATTTTATTTACATGAGAGAAGTCTCTCGAGCAATATAAATCTACAGGCCTTCTTCTTACCCACCTACCTACCTAAAATACTCATGGCAATGCTTTCCTAGCCTTCCAACTCCTCATCCCAAAGATATCTGAACCCGTGAGACTGTTTCTGAAAATAGGCATGAAGATTATTTCACTTCGAATCCAGTGATTCAATGAGCAATGATACGTCCTCAAGCACCCGGAGCAATACTCCTACCACGTCTTTCTTACCCTGCTCGGTTTTCTCCAAGCCTTTGCTGCTGCCCACAAGGAACCCCTTTCGAATGTTGTTCGGGCAGAAGAGAACTGCACTTTGTTTCTTGCACGCATGTTTTCTATTCTGTGGATAGTATAGGGCATATGGTATAGATATATAGGAAGGATGTTCATCTTAGCCTCTTCCGCGGAAAGTCAAAGGCAAAGGCCTCAACAACACTCGCTATATTCTCCTTATGCGTCGCCCCTGAGCAAAGCCGTGCTCTGCCTCCGTATCATGAAGGGAACTCCCTTGAATGCCAGGATTACTCTTAAACCCGACACACAAAGCACACTCACTACACTACAACCTCATGGGGAAATCTTTCAATTTCCTAATTCTGAAGCTCAAATTAAAGTACATTCTAAAACGAAGTATCTATGCGCATGCTATGCATCCCTTGACGAATTTGGCAACCTTCCAAACATTGTACCAAAGATGTAGCAGGTGATATAATACATCCAGACATGACATGACATACCCAGACGCCTGCCTGTCTTGTGCGCCCGAGCTGAAGGAAGTAAGAAATGATATGGTATGATATGTGCATCTTTTCGGAGAAGTTGAAAACGGCGCCCTGGAAGTGAAGGAGGGATTCCCAAGATATCGAATAGAGAGAGCTCTGTGTATGCCGACCTGGATGGTGTAGAGAAGTTGGGTACTGTACTGTACTATCCAGTTCGTATTGTGGTTGCAAAGGGGAAAGAGGTTGTAGGGCTGACGAGTCGATAGAGAGGGAAGATTTGCTGGCTTGGTCAAAGACATCCCCCGCATCCCTCCCAGCAAGTCGTCCGCTGCGCGAACTCCAACTCCCCGGATTCCGAACATGCATGACTATGTACTGCGCAGCTCCCCAGTAATTGCCGCTCAATCAGCCCCAACGCCAAAGCTTAAAAATCCCATCGTTACTCCCCTACACCCACTCCTCGCGCCATGCCTTCTACATGACATCGCACTTCTTATCGTCCTTGCCGCCCCCGGACTTGACACTAAGCGCCACCCTCGCCGCTTCCGTAAAGGCCTCGTTAACACCGCGATTTCGCATCGCCGAGCATTCCAAATATCGCAGGGCATTGATCCTCCTCGCAACCTCAAGACCCTGGTTGTAATTGATCATCTCCTTCTTCTCTCTATGTGCGCCCTCTCCCGCATCGGCGGCACCTTCCTCATCCCCTTGTTCGCGCAGGTCGCACTTGAGAGCGACGAGGACCAGCTTTACGCCTTGACAGTTCTCGGCAATCTCAGCAACCCATTTCGACTCGACGTTCTCAAGGGAGTCTTTGGAGTCGACGCTAAAGCAGAGCATAATGGCATGGGTGTCATCGTAGGAGAGGGAGCGTAAGCGATCGAATTCTTCCTGGCCGGCAGTGTCCCATAGGGAAAGTTCGATGTGGGTGCCATCGACAAAGATGTCTGCAGGAGTAATTGATCAGCACAGGCATATTGAGCGATCGCAATCTGAGACTCACCATGTACATAATTCTCAAAAACCGTAGGTTCGTAGACTGTTGGGAAATAGCTGGATGCAATTGTTAGCATTGCTTTCGCGTGGTCACTCGGCCTTGATAAGGTAGCTGGAAGATGCAACTTACCCTCTGGTAAAGACGTTCAGTAAACTAGTCTTTCCGCAAGCACCATCACCGCTGTCGCATGGGTCAGCTTCGCTCAATGTCTCTCCATCTGGCCAATTCTTGGGAGCGATCATGCACTGGCAGATGCAAAGCGGCAGCACACAGTGTCGCCCGGGTGCAGAGAGAAGGTTCAGACATACAGTAACACCAACTTCCTCTGTGTTGTCGTACTTCCTCCGAGTCCACACGGCATGATGTATGATGTCGGGGCGAGTCGTCTCGGCGCTCGCGCGTGTCCGTTTGCTCCTCTGGTTCCTGCAATCAATTCAATTCAAGGACCGAAGCAGGTACTGCCACTGAAATAATGGGGGGATAAATGAGGGAAGGGGTGGGTAAATGGATGAATGAATGTAGCAGAGCATATAGTATGGGGATTGTGGATTGTCTGCCAGAGGAGGCGAAAGATGGGTGTGGCTGGGCTTGGCTGGCTCCCGTTGCGGGTGATGTCTCTTGCTGTCCTACGGGGTCTCCGTACGGGGCGGGGGGGTGGTGCTAGTATTATTGTGTATTACTGTATATTACTGTACAGGAATGGTCAAGTGCCCTCGCTTATTGCTCCTGGTTTTGGTGCAGACTCCAGACTCCAGAGGCCCAGAGGGTCTGTAAGCGAGGATCTACGGGATCTTAGAGGACGATTAGACGATGCCACTGTCGGGGCGGCCAAATATTACCGAGGGACTTGCATACCTAGTACGGTATTATTGATTTGGCAGGGGTCCGCTGATGAGTGATTATCTAATCCACCTACAGGACCTCGGTACACCAGGTGTACTGTACAGTGTACAGTGTACATGTACCTTATCTTACGCTTCTCAGAGCACGAGGGAATATGCAGAGAGTAAGTAAGGTATGATGCTGACATGCTTTAATGCTTGGACCATTAAGCGGATGATACGTGGAGAGTTCAGGTAGTTGGTGGCTTTCAAACTGCAGCGTGGCTTTACCATTTCCTACGGATCGTTTCTTAACACCGTCACTATCCAAGGGCCACTGCTCCAGTACAGTGCAGTGTTCCCTTAACTTGTTATCTACAATGTTTACTGCTTCTCCCCGCCGTTGTCGGGGCCGTGACTCGTAAGTGTTTGGCCGGCATGAGTTGGTGGCGACGCTATTCAGAGACTTTCTGAGACTCCCAAAAGACCTTCCCAATGAAATGTCAACTCGGGATAAAGAGTTTAACAAGTACATGATATGATGCCACGTAGGCCATTTTAGTCGGATAGCCCCGCTCTCCATGTGAGAAGTTCGACTATTCATCTTCCCTCTGCAAGCCTTGCCGCCCACGACCAATGCGATCGGCGAGCCCCATATCCCCTGCCTTTCGATGTAGACCGTGGATGAAATCCCCTTTATCGCCATATTTGGACGATTTTGCCCGAGCCCTGTCTTCAGCCTCGCGCTGCGCTCGCTCTTGCTCTTCCAAGGCTGCCAATCGTTTCTCGCGGTCCCGATCCAGGCGCGATGCGTCTTCTTGCATAGCAGCCAGTTTTCTCTGTCGCTCAGCCTCTTGGTCCTCTGAGGGCTCTTCCCGTTGTGGTCTCCGATCGTCTCTTCGTTCATAACCCTCATCTCGTCGTCGGTCATATCTATCATACCCATTCCGTCTGTTGACGCCATTGTTCCTGTGATCTCCACTGTCTCTCGCTTCAGGATATGACTTGCGACGATCGGGTGACCTATATCGATCCCGCGATCTGTATCGCTCCGGCGACCTGTGTCGGTCCGGCGAAGGGGATCTTGTATCTACCGATGATGTATTCCTCCTCCTTCGATCGTAGTCCCTAGCTCTATCCGATCGACCCCTTCCTCTGTCATCCGGTGACGCTGATCTGGGTCGTCGAGTCCTGTCAAAGCTATCTCTCCTCCTGACTGGTGATGGCGATCTCGAGTATGATGGCGACCGGCGCCTTCGATGCTCTGATCTGCTGCTTCTGTGATCCCTATCGTCATCTCTTCTTCTACGTTTGTGTCGTCGCTCGTCGTCTGAATCATCTCGGTGTCGGTGATGGTGTCTTCGGTGTTTCTTCTCCTTCTTCACCTTGGTATCATCTCCCTGCCCGGCCATGGCAAGTAATTGCCTTCGTTTGATAGGATCGTTCATCATAGCCTCGTAGGCAGCCTGCTCCTGCTTCTTGATTGCCAACATCGGGTCTTCCCTGATCTTCGCCGCAGTGTCTCGTAGCGTATTCGCATTTTGCACAGCCATAAAACTCTCCTGTGTGGCCTGCTTCTCCAGCTTCTTATGTTCTGTGCCCTTGATCAAGCCATCAATCCTTCTCTTCCCCAAAAGGTAACCCTCCATCTCCTCCGTAGTCCCTGCCTGGCCACTGGATGGTCCCTGGTACATCCAATCCACACGATCGACACGTTTGCGACTGCCAGCGGCCTCGAGCTTCGCCTGGATCTCTTCCTTTGCCCGCTCCTCTTTGAGCTCCTTTATACGTTGCTCGGTCCGTTTTCGTTCCTCCAGGGCTTTCTTTTCTTCCTCCCACACCCGCTTCTGATTGCTCATGAGCACGGGGTGCCATGACTTCTTCAAGTTGAGATCGCCTCCCATGTTGACGGTGTTTCGGTGTTATCGATGGGAGAGACGACGGAGGGGCGAACAGGACAGAATAGTTGATAACTCCTGCGCGGATATCTAGAAAGCGACAGAGATTTATCTCACGAGTCTTCGAGTCTATCTGAGGCTTTTAAAAACATCCGACGTCGTTGGTTTGTTGGTTGTTGAAGTGACAAGGCGGCGATTACCTTAGGATCCTTTACCTAAAATCTGCGGGCTGGAGGCAGCGCTAAGCCTCTTGTAGCGATGAGCCAATCGATAGCTTTATCAAAGCCCAGGCAAACACAGCCTTGGACATCTAATTCACCAAGACCGCACAGCACACCACTTGATACTACAACCTCGAGTTTAACCTCTATCCCGGAGATATCTAGAACCTATTCATAGTATCAAAGCAACCGCTCAATCGACACCGCCATCATGTCCGACGACGATGATTTCATGCAGGATTCGGACCAAGGGTGCGTGAAGCCTCCAGAATTCCCCCGAACGAATCTAATTCCTGCAGTTATGATTTCGAGTACGAAGAAGACGATGATGAGGAGAGTGGCGATGTCGATATCGAGAACAAATACTATAATGCCAAGCAGATGAAGGCAACCGATCCGGAGGGAGCCATTGAAGAGTTTCTAGGAGTACCGGCATTAGAAGAGGAGAAAGGTGACTGGGGATTCAAAGGTCTGAAGCAGGCTATCAAACTTGAATTTCAACTGGGTCAATATGAAAAAGTGAGGCAGCTCGTCTGGGATTCTCAGAACTCTTCTGACCTTGACCTTAGGCTGTCGAGCATTACACCGAGCTTCTGACATATGTCAAGAAAGCCGTTACACGCAATTATTCAGAAAAATCCATCAATAACATATTGGATTATATTGAGAAAGGGTCAGATGACGAGAAGGCTGGAAAATGCATGGAGGAGTTCTACTCTCAAACCCTACAATCCTTCCAAAGCACCAACAATGAACGTCTCTGGCTTAAGACCAACATCAAGCTCGCAAAACTCTACCTCGATCGCAAGGACTACGGCGCAGTGACGAAGAAGATACGCGAATTACACAAGGCCTGCGAGCGGGAAGATGGTACAGATGATCCTAGCAAAGGAACTTATTCGTTGGAGATTTACGCCCTCGAGATCCAGATGTACGCAGAGACGAAGAACAACAAACAACTCAAACGCCTCTACGAACGAGCCCTGAAGGTCCGCTCAGCAGTCCCCCATCCCAAAATTATGGGAATCATTCGCGAATGCGGTGGAAAGATGCACATGAGTGAGGAGAACTGGAAGGATGCGCAGAGCGATTTCTTCGAGTCGTTCCGCAATTACGATGAAGCTGGCTCCCTACAAAGAATCCAGGTTCTTAAATACCTGGTACTCACAACTATGCTGATGAAATCCGACATCAATCCCTTTGAATCGCAGGAGACGAAGCCGTATAAAAATGATCCCAGAATTGCTGCCATGACAGATTTGGTAGATGCATATCAGCGAGATGATATCCACCAATACGAATCTGTCCTCAGCAACAACAAAGATCTCCTATCGGATCCCTTCATCGCCGAGAATATCGATGAAGTAACACGCAACATGCGCACCAAAGCCGTGCTCAAGCTCATCGCGCCATACACACGGTTCAACCTCAAATTCATCGGCAAGGCGCTCCAGATCCCCGTGTCGGAGGTGCAAGACATCCTCGGGTTCCTGATCGTGGAGAAGAGGGTCAACGGGCGGATCAACCAGCGGGACGGCACGGTGGAGATCGAGGACGACCGGGATAAGGAGCGGCTGCGCGCAATGCAGGAGTGGACCGACGCTATCGGAAACCTATACCGGACGGTCTTCTCCGATGGCGAGGGCTTCAAGATGCCAGAGGTCACGCAGATGGGCGACGAATTGGACCCGAGATACCCGCTCCCTGACCATAAACAGAGGGGCCTAGGCAAAGGGAAAGGGGGTGGGAAGGGGAAGAAAGGCGGCTTCGGCTCGCAGATGCCATCTTTCTTTCAATGATGAGAGATGAGAGGACAACAAACAGGCTCTGGGAACTTGGCCAGGGTGACGAAGTAGGTAGAACATAGCCACTGTGCTGAAGAGACGTGCTTGTGCTTCCATACTGCAGCGCGGGCAGCTTTCGATGCCGCAGCGCCTCTCCACACAATAATCCAGAGTAGTTGGCTGCGCGCGGGAACAGGAGTTTAAGGAGAGCCCCCTCCCCCCGGGGGCCGGCGCAATCATCTCTCATTGGGCAACGCGCGACAGACAGACATGATATCAAATGAAACACAATGAAATCAATCAACAAATATGCGTATTCCATGATATGCTCCTCCCCATTTATCCATCCATCCATCCATCCATCAACCGATCAAATCATCATGCAGCATGCTGCACGTAGAAAAGGCAATAGCCAGAAAAGCCGCGTCTGCCCGTCCGCGCGCTCGCACACTGCTACATCATGATCTGTGCTACCATTCTTCTTCCTTTCGGCTCCTCCCTACTTGTTCTGCTTGCTTGCGCAGAGAGCACGACAGGTAAGGTAAGGTAAGGTATGCAAATATATACAGCACGCAGTGACAGTGATAAGGGAGCGCGCATCGCGCCGAGATTTCGATTCGATAGTCCCGCCCGTCTACTACAGGTATAGGGATTTCCCCTGCTCAGCGGCTTCCTTGGATGCGTGAGTACATAGGTAGGTCCTCTGCTGGGTTATTCCTAGTGGAAGAAGGAAGTGAGATAGGCAATGTTCTTATTCTGAATTGGGGAGGGGGGTCTGGTCTGGTTGCTCATGTTTTACTATAGAGTGCGGGAGAAATGGGTCATGGAGGGCACCTGTGTCTTGAGCGATCTGTGCGTGAGTGAGAACCAAAGAGGGGGGGGAGGGGTATATGTTGTACCTGTGTATATACGGTTTATGTGAGGTACGCTGTCATCATCAAGCATTGTACTGTAGACAGGTATAATACCGTGTAATATCATCTACCCGTTCGGGCATCCAAATATAAACGGCATGAAAACGTGGGGTTACCTTATTCATCGCCTGGGGAGAGCTCCTATGATGCCGAGGAAGAGAGCTTTTGGAAAATAGCGGAATAGCGATTGAGTATTTTACCTGCGAGTAGTATTGCTTGTTTTGATCTCTAGTAAATCCTGCCGTCGTGCAGAATAGTGAGCCTCTATTGTCTCGCACTCTTTAGGCGCTCGGAGGAGGCTCACTAGGGCAACACTGTGGTAGTAGTGGCGGTTGAAGAAAATAAGGGGGGGTGTTCCATGGCAACATGGATGGTATTTCCAGATCACACGCAGACAAACCTGCTTTACCGACGTAGCCATGTGTAGCCCCCATTATTACTGTAACAACGGCACACAGTAATACATACATTCGTACTGGATCACGGCCTCATTATGCCTCGACGATTCCACTATTATCAACCCACCGTGTCCGCCCGCGCGCTCCCGCTCCCGTGCACGACAAGGGTCCCTGCGGATCGTGGGCGGGCTCGGCGGGCAATCCCTCTCTTCGCGCTCCCGCTGCATCTGGGCCAATAGGAGAACGATGGTGCTGCGGGTCGGTACGTTGCGTGGGGCGAGGTTACATGCGTCTACCCCGTCCAGAGACACTGAACTGCGGGATGAAGAGGACTCTCTCCGACTGACTGAGGCTTCTGTATGGAGGAGAAGCTGGAGAGCCGTCTTCATTCTTTGGCAGGCGTCTTTATTGGATGGGCGAGACCACAACCTGCCCGAGAGCGGAGGGGCGGAGGGCGGAGGGCGACGTTGCGCTTTAATAAGAATATGAGAAGTGATAATAACCTCTCAATCCCCTGTCTGCAAGCCAGCCTATAGCCGTTGCCATTGCTGCGATTGAGAGCCCCACCATCCTTAAGCCTAAAGCTAAAAGGCTGGACAGGCCAGAACATGGGGCTTCGAGAGGCGTGGCGACGGGTGAGGGGGAGACCAGGAGACCAGGAGACCATGAGCTTCTACTAAATTTCTCATGCAGCCATCCGCCATCACAGCACGCTGCCATGGGCCAGACATTAGAATACGACTCTCTCGGCAATAGTTGTAAGCAGGAAGGGTACAGTAGCTCCGCTGCTCTGGGTATATCCGCGCTCTCTCTGGGGAGGACGCCCTGGACGGGTTGGGGGTCACACTCTATACTCACAGGTCAGCCAAAGTCAAATTCTTCAGCCAGCCAATGATACGCCCATCACCAGCATTGCTGTCTGAGACTCCCGAGGGATCGATAAGTAGCATCCGTGTTCCCCTGCTATCCCTTCCCCTTGCCATCCCTCCCCGTCAGGATTTGGACGGCTGCTTGTCATGCGATGCACCGGCTTGCCGTGCAGCAGGAGAAGGGGGGAGGTTGAAGCTTTTCGGGGAGATCTTGGGGAAACAGACGCTGCAAGCGCGCGGTAGGGTTTAACAGCCGTGTGTGAATGGCTGCAAAGCGTGAGTGTAAGTGGGCGTGTCGTGTGCGAGATGTTGCATGGCTCGGCCATCCGGTCTATCTGTCTCCAGGCCGGTTCGATGGTGGTGGCATTCGCGGTGATCCGTCCTATCGTAGAATCTGATGGTGGCCATCCCGTACATACTGACTTACAACATCCGCATATCCGCACCTACATCCATCCATACATCGTCCATACATACAGGTCCCTCCCTTTGCCCATACAGTATCTTGCTGCGGTGCGTTGCTGCAGCGGGCAGATGTTCGGAGAACGCTCCCTCCTCCATCCAGTTCTTTCTTTGCCCTTCGCCTTGAGTCTTTTGCTCTTTTGCCCCCTCAGTCCCAGTCTCAGGTCGCCCGCCTCTCCCTATCCCTCCCTTCCCTTCCCTGCTACTTCTCACTTCTCACTTTTTCTCTGCCTTGCCACCCCACCTGCTCCTCCACAGCCCTTTTTCCACTAAGCACAAGGACCAAGACCAAGTAGAAGAGAGCACTAGCAATCGCCGCAACACACACCCAGGACTCCAGTGTCATGGCAGAATAATCGTCGTTGCGCTCTCACGTCCTTTCTCTTGCGCAGCCAACGACAACACGAGAGAGAGAAGAGAAGAGTCGACTCGACTTGCTGCATCTGTCGGAAGGACGCAGGAGGGTGGGGCGAGATACGGCCAACACCTCCCTCGCCATACATAAATCATAATACCCATGGTCCATTAGCAGCATTGGCCTTAGCCCTCCGACAGAGTACAGATCAGATCAGATCCGATCTGTACTGTCCTGTCCTCACCAGCTGCGCAAAACGTGTGTGTCTCTCTCCTGGCCGAATACTTGCGAGCCGGCCCGTATCGCATTGCATCGCGGCCCCTCTTTGTTCGCTCGTCTCGTCGTTACCGTTTGGCCTGGTGCTGAGGACGAGGAGGAGAAACGTCGTTGACGACGGGACCAACGCGCGCCCTCGCCACGACCCATCTTACCTTGCATTTCTGATATAGCTGCTCTTCCAGATCTGCTCTGGTTGGATCTCTTGTCCTGCGGCGCACACAGAGCGAAAGAAAGGCAAGAAAAATAGACGAAGCTCAGGGCTGAGCGAGAGACACGGACGAAATCGCCTCTGCCCGCGGAGCCGTCGTCGCCGCTCCGCCTACAAAATAGTCGGAGGCATGTTCCAACCACAACCAACTCCTTTTGCTCCCTTCGCCTCGTATGGAATAGGCCCCTCGCTCTCTTCGATCCCCGACTTTCCAGCTTTCCAACCGGTGGGTGGTGAATTGATCGTCGATAGTGGCGGCCCGACCCTCTTTCGAGACCCCATCTTCGGCCCCATCAACCCCAGCGCCAATGCCGATGTGAGCGGAGGAGCCCTGGCTTTCGGTGGTACCTACAACAAGATGGCAGCAGACGACCTCGACGCCCAGGAGGCTTTGGCGAGGGAATTCCAGCCGTCATTAGAGGTATGCTTTGCGTCCCGGTGAGCTGCGGGCTTGACTGATGCGTGGTAGGGTCCCTTGGTGGGGGAGAAGAAGAGCAGCCATGCCATCACAGAAGAGTACGCCAAGGCAGACCCGGTGTACGTTGCGAAGACAGCGGTGAGTAGATGCGCAGGTACCGATTGAGCTCCTCCGAATACTGATCATGGCCATTCCACAGGCGTTACCGCAGAAGTATTCGCATTATCGCCCGATCCTTGGGGATGGCAATTGCGGATGGCGGGGTATGTCCTCCTTCCCCAGATTCTCCCCCCAGACACCTTCCACGCCCCTCATATGGCTTGCCTGTCGATATACATCTTCCTCGTGTGCAGTAGCTGATCTTATCTAGCTACCGGCTTCTCATACTTCGAAACGTTGATCTCACTGCGAAATGCCGCACAATTGGAGGAAGAGGTTGCGCGGATGACGTCGTTGAATAACTTCCTTACAACCGTGGGTGGATTCCAAGAATGGGTATTTGAAGACATGGTGGATGAGACAATAGGGCTATTGAAGGAGTTGGCAGCGTTAATACCCAACTCTGTGGAGGCAGCTCAGGAACTGCTGATGCAGCGGTTCAACAATCCCGAAATATCGAATGCTATCATCTATCACCTGCGGCTGCTCGCCAGCTCTTGGTTAAAGGGCAATCCCGCACCTTATCAGGACTTCATACAAGGAGATCTGGGGATTGATGGATACTGCAAGGAGTGGCTCGAGGCCCCGAATCAGGAGATCGACCATCTGGGCATCATGCTTCTCATCGATGTCCTCCTGAAGCCTGTCGGATTCGCTGTCGAGATCATATATCTTGACCGAAGCGCAGGCTCACAGGTGAACAGCCACATGTTCCAAGACGAAGAGGATGGAGTGCCTACGAATCCAGGTAGTCCAATTATACACCTCCTCTACCGGCCGAGCCACTATGATATACTCTACAAAGACAACAACGCCGCGTTCTTGCTCCAACAGCAGGTCGGTGAAGTTGTGGTAAACCCGAATATTCAGGTCAATCGAGCAACAAGTTTCAGCCATCACCATGATGTGCGAAGCACGCCGTCGTCGCTACATGGCTTTTCTGACCTCGACATGACTGCTCTCCTCAGCATCCCGGGATTCTGCGCCCCACCTCCATCCCATCACGGCTTCCCTGCGCAATACTCGCCAGTAGAGTCGACATTCCCTGGATCGCCGATTTCAGCGGTATCACCCGCCTCTTCTGGCCCATCCCCAGGCAACACGTCAAGTGTCTCCCTAGCGACTCAATTCCCGCCTCAACAACCAACCCAAATCTTGGCATCCCCAATTCTATCCGCGTTCCCATCCCCGGAGACCCAACTTCCCATACACAACCACACATCACAATCAAATCCCATCGGCCCACCGCTATCGAGCCACGCTCCTCTACCGTCCCATCCACCACTCCCTTCGGAACTCTCCCCTCCAAACTCAGCGTCCAGTTTCCGCCCAAGTAAATACGAATGGGAAGCCGCAGCCGATTGGCAAGAAGGCCCGGTCGTCTTCAAAACCTCCACGTTCAAGAACTCACACTACAACACAGCACATTACAATAACCCAAACTTCCAACCCGAAGAGTGGAGCCCTGACTGCGAGGAGTCGGAGAATGGTAGCAAGAGTCGCAAGAGAAGCACTTGACTGGGAGTTGCTATGGAGGACTGATTCACCTTGTGCATGACCAGCGAGGAGGCAAAGTGAAATGAAGTAGAATCAGAAGATCTACGGCGCGAGAGACAGCCAGAATGGGACAGAAAGGAGAACAAGAAGATCCACAGTCATGACCGTACACGACCAAACACCACTCACGAAATGGAACAAATGGACGAACGAACGAACGAACGAAAATATGGAGCGGGCGTTAGTCATCGAGTTTACCTTGCAATATCAAGGATTTCCTTTTTATTTGCCCTTCTTCTTTTAGCGTTTCGTTATGGAACCCCTCTCTTGTGCAAATTCGCACCAACAAAGATTCAGATCGGAATAGCAGATTCTCTCCATCTCTCCTTCGTTTTTCATAATATGTGATTCTATGCTATTTAACTGCGTATTGATATTGGTCCTCCAACTTGCTCGTCCCTCACCGCCGCGGACAGGGCCTCCGCCGAGCAACTATAATGCCGCCCAAAAAAAGTCCAAAAAAAAGTCCAAAAAAAGGGCGGCTTGAGTGGTTGAATTTATTAAGCATCCATTCATCTTTCCCAACTATTCTATCTCCAGTGTCCGTCTAAGTTATCACGCGTATCTTTCAAAATCATGAAGCTCGGTGCGTTGGCCTTCCTATCCCGAGTCTGCATAGCCCCTAACGTTCGGGAGGCGTGCGGATCAGAAATTCTGCCTTATTGTAATTCTTCCCTTCGCCTATCTTTGTTTGCATCTTTTCCATGTTCTCTTACATCTCGTTTTTCGGGACATTTTGGCTTTTGCGGAAGAGACGAGGCCGAGGCTTGGAGGGAGGGAGGTGGTTTTGATAATGTAGCGCGGCGTGTAGCGCAGAGAAGAGGAGACCAGATTGCATGAATGGATTGATGGATAAAGTGGTTGAAGCCAAAATCCAGTCTGGTGTTAGGCGCTGTGCTTCGAGATTTCGAGATGCGGACCGTGCTGGAGGTGGATTGGGATTGTGAAGGGGGGTTTAGAGGGGAGAGGGGGGCCGGGGAGTGCTGATATATCCCTATAAAGTTCTCCTATCCTTAGGAAGAAGTTCTCCTGCTCCCTTCCCGGTGATATCCTCCTCCTTAATCTCCACCACCTTCCCTTCTTCTCCCCACAACCCCTCCACAAACCTCTGTACCCACAACCTTGCCACCTCTCCCAATTCCAAGCCCTCCTTCACCCCCTCCTCCCTCAAACTCGTAGTCTTCTTCCCCTCCAACCCACACGCCACAATCCTATCAAACCATCTCAAATCCGTACACACATTCAGTCCCACCCCATAACTCGTAACATTTCTTCTAAGATGCACCCCCAGCGCCGCCACCTTCTTCAAGTCATCAATCCAGACCCCCGGATTCTCCGTCCTGATGCCCTTCACGCCAAACCCGCCCAGGACATCAATCGTCGTCTGCTCCAGCAGATTCACAAAACACCTTGCCGTGAGCCCGCGCGGCCATGTGGCGCTGCGCACCGATTTCAGATCTAGGATCGGGTAGATGACCAGTTGGCCCGGCCCGTGGAATGTGGTTTGCCCGCCGCGTAATGTCTCGGTGACTTCGGCGATGGGGTAAGCGCCGCTGTTGGGGAGCGGCGCGCGTAAAAGGGCCGTTTGGGACGCGGTGAGTGTGCCGAGTTCGCGCCGCCCCGTGGTGTAGACGGGGGTTGGGCTGAAGGTGAGGATCGTGGGGAGGGGTGCGGGGGGGAGGGGGGATGGGGGAGAGGAGGAGAGGGCGGCTTTGTGCGTGAGGAATTGGGAGACGAGGAGGGATTGGAGGGTTTGCGCGTGGGTGAAGGGTGTGATGGAGGGGAGGTGGAGGTGGCGGAGGAGGTGAGAGGTGGACATTGGGATCGGGAATGCTGGTGTTGTTGTCGTCGAGGAAGGGAGAGGTTGAGAAATACCGGTCGAGGCGGACAAGGCTGAGTTGCGTCTTTGGGACCTGTCGCGTACCGTATGTTATTTCATCACTTGAATTTCCTTTTCCGGCATCTTTCTCGTCAGGAGGCCTAACAGCATATATCACTGGGGAAGCGTCATGTTCTTGACAGAGGACAGCTACAAGCAGGGTAGTCGTTATCCATATTCATTCAGACTTTTCAGTACAGGTGGATAAAATCTATCAAGCTCATGATGATCCTCAATACTGCAAACAATCCCCATCCGCGAGTCACAGTCTAAGGAGTAAGTCTCTTTGGCGTTCTAGGATAATCTGCCACCAGCTGTACAGTAGGCAAGTTCAAATACCAAGCCACCACTCGGTCAAGCCCAATACCACCACCACCATGAGGAGGAACACCGGCGCTTCTGAAAACGTCAACATAGTTCTTGAGGCCCGGCTCGTTGGGGTCGAGTCCCTTGGCTCGGATGCACTGCTCCAGCTGATCCGGCAGATGAAGTCGCTGGCCTCCACTCAGAATCTCTTGACCGCGCATGAAGAAGTCATATGCGTTGGTTAACTTGGGGTTCTCGGGGTCAGGCATGGCGTAGAAGGGTCGAGCGTCAATAGGGAACTTGTCCAAGACGTAGAAATCAGTGTTGTACTTCTTTCGGATCAGAGCGCCCAATGCCTTCTCCTGGGCAGTGCTCATGTCTTCGTCATCACTGACGTTGGCGAACTCAGGAGGGCCTTCTTCGCGGAGAAGCTTCTGGCCTTCAGCAAAGGTAAGGCGTACCTCTTTGCCTTCGGCGGGGAGAAGAAACTCCTCAGAAGGGTAGACGGCGCGGACAGTTGCAATCTCCTCTTTGCACCGCTCAGCGAGACCTCGGAAAATGTAGAGGAGAACCCCCTCTAGCATGTGCATTACTTCGTGGTAATGCTTCTCGATTTCCATTTCAAGATCAAGACCGATAAACTTGGGGAGGGTTAGTACTGCGCGGGAATCTGACCGGGGAACAAACCTCAGTCATGTGTCTTGGTGTGTTGGAGTTCTCAGCACGGAAAACAGGACCAACACAGAATACTCTCTTTCTGCCACCAGCAATCTCCATTTGTTTATAGAACTGTGGAGACTGCGCTAGATATGCATCCTTCTCAAAGTAGGTCAGCTTGAAAACGTTTGCACCACCCTCGGAGGCTGCGCCAATTAAAGATGGCGGGTGGAAGTTCTTGAAACCCCGTGCTCTCAAGTATTCACGGAACAGTTCCTCGACTTCGATTCGAATATCGGCAATAGCTTGGCTGACCGGTGCTCGCTTGTGGATGGCCGGGTTGTTGAGATGGGTTGCTAGACTTGCTGCTGGTGTTCCTTCTGTGATGCTAAGACCTATATTGAAGTGAGCATCTCGCACCGTATGAGAGAGGCAAGATAACAAACCTTCAACTGCGTCTGAGATTTCTTCGTCATCCAACTTTCCAACTGCTCGACTCGCGGCTGCCAAACCCAGGCCCAGCATCTCCGGCGCTGGAGCCACGAGGTATGTCTTGACGATATGTAACTCATATCCAGATACCTTCGCACTCTTGACTGGCTCATGTGGTTTGCTTACCACGGCCTCTACAACCACGAAACTCTCCAACTTCAACCCTCCAATCCATTTCACCATCTGCTTGCTCACGGGCTTCCCCTCCGGGCTGGCAGCCACAACGGCTTGTATGGTCCAATTACCCTCCTCTCTCAGCTCCAGAAATGCCATCTTGGCACCTTGCATACGCACATTCTGGATCCAGGCTTGAAGTTCGATAGTCTTGCCCACATCAGCTTCGCCAAGGTCTCGTAGGTGTCTACGTTCCGCGTCAACTTTCGTCGTGTGAGTGATCTTGCCATAGTTGTCCTTTGCTAGATCCTCGGCAGCAGCGGCCGCAGAAGAGGCCTGGGCAGCCTCGCGCTCCGCAGCCTTTCGTGCCTTCTCAGCTTCCTTCTTCGCTTTCGCCTCGGCTTTCTTTGCGCCTTTCTTTGAGGGTTGTGCGGGGTCTTCACCAGCGGGCGCAGCGGGTTTCGGCACCGCATCGGTGGGGACCTCTTTTGGTGGTTCCGCCATTGTTGTGTTCTTTGATCAAGTGTGTATTGTGTAGGACGCAAAGAGACGATAAGCGGTAATAGCGATTTGAGCCCTTGAACAAGTAGGAAGAGACACAAGGGACAAGCAGTCGAATCCGTCACTCGGCGGGGGGTGCGGTAAGAACCCTATGTAGATTTTTAAGCGAGTGATCAGCCTTGTTTACCCCCCCGAGGCTGACAGTCTAGTCTCCGACCCGCGGAGCACTCCAGCCACACCGTTCACCCTTATCATGATCACGTGCAATACCCAACCCCCTCGATTAATATCTCCAATTATCCCTCTTTTGCCGTCAAACACCACAATCACTCCTTTCAAGGCTTTCTGATGCATCTACCATTGTCTGCCTCTTGTCCTTTGTTTCACACTTCGACCTGATTTGGTCTATCGACCCCAGCCCTTTGTTTCATACTTCAACCCCACAGGCTGATATTGCCGTCCATCATACCTCTCATAGTCATATTTAGATGTCGCCCTGAAAAGTTTCTGGCTAAAACATCTTCGAGTTTTCAATTCAAGCCACACTAGTTGAACTTATCTGGAAGTTCCTCCTTCAGTGGCATTCCGCTCTTCAAGGCCCCTTATCAACAGCAGAGCCTCGTCCGCGTTACGATGTACGCTTCCACCAAGGAAGGGGATGCCAAAGCCCCATTACTACCCTCGACACCTTCATTATCGAAGCCTCGTGATTTGAGACTCATAAAGCGAATGATACTCATCTTCAGCCTAGCTGGTTTCCTGGTCATCCTCGTGATATTATACCTAGCGATCTTTCTGTTCACTCATTCTCCAAAGTCCTACCCCCCGGCTGAAGATCTCGAAACCTGCGCCTGGTCTACCCTTCGAAACCACGTCCCACTCCTCGATGTCCCGCCTATCAGCAGGTCTGAATTTCTCTCGCGTCAAGCTACTCTAGCATCCGCGCTCAGGGAAGAGGGCATCGACGCCTATATCACGGAACCTTCCCCTTCTTCCATGTACTACTTTAACATCTCCAACACGTATGAGTTGTCCGAACGGCCCTTCCTAGCAATTCTCTCCTCCAATGGCTCATTCTCCTATCTGGCACCAAAATTCGAGCTAGGTCGGATTTCCGGTCTCGACATGGTGTACGAAGAGAAGAATGTCATCGAGTGGAAAGAAGAAGAATCTCCCTACAACGTCCTGAGACGGGCCTTCGGCAGCGAGAGCCCAAAGGTGGTGGTAGATGAGCAAGCCCGCTTCTTCATCGCCTCTGGCCTCCAATCCGCAAACTTCACCGTCTCTCCCGTCTCCCACAGCATCGCCTCCATCCGCGCCGTGAAGTCCTCTGCGGAGCTCCAGATCCTCCGAGGCATCAACGAGTTCACCGTCGAGGTCGTCCGCTCCCTGCAGCCCTGCATCCGGATCGGCGTGTCCCAGGAGACCCTGTTCTCCACCGCCTCGGCGCTCTTCTCGCGCGCCGGCGCCGGCTCCGGCTTCTGGGCCATCGTCCTCTTCGGCGAACAGGCCGCGAACCCCCACGGCGGATCCAAAGGCAAGACCCTCGGCGCTGGCGAGTTCGCCCTGATCGACATTGGCAGCACGCTGCACGGGTATGGTAGCGATGTGACCCGCACCATCCTCCCCAGGGGCGGGAACGTCTCGCGCGAGCTGATGGACGTCTGGGACCTGGTGCATGCCTCGCAGTCCACAGCTATAGGGCTCATGCGGCCTGGCGCCCCGTGCTCGACGGTCGATGAGGCAAGTCGGTATGTATCTTAACTCATATCTTCATATCTCGCATCTCATCCGAACTTCCCCCATTCCCCCCTCCCGTTCGTTCGTTCGATGTCATTCCTAACAGGCGCCCTTGTAACAGAAACGTAATCGCCAAAGGCTCCTACGGACCCTACTTCACGCACCGGCTCGGACACGGCCTCGGTCTCGAGATGCACGAGCATCCTTACCTCAACGGTGCCAACGACGAGCTCTTGAAGTTCGCCGAGGTGGTCACTAATGAACCTGTATTTCCTCCCCCCCCCTTCCCTCCCTTTCCCTTTGCCCTTCCAATGATATGGAACAATAATAAAACTATGACGATGGAAACTAACGCGAGAAAAAGGGCATCTACGTGACGGATGAACAAGCGAAGAGTATGGGGAAGAGCAAGGGCTTCGGCGTGCGCATCGAGGACCCCGTGATGGTGACTGACGCCGGGGGCGTGGTGCTGACAGGACGTCGGGCGTTGAGCCCCTGGGCGCCTTGATATCTGCATCTCGCTCATATTCATGTTCTCTAGGTAGTTATCTTAGGCACAGGACATCAACCACGTTGAAATGTTATAGAGTGATCTTATGTTATGTATCTTGCCTTCGTTCTTTCTTCGTGATTAAATTAGTTTTCTCATTATTAAGACACCGCTCACCAGCAACATCTGCTACAAGTATCTCTCTGCGCACGCTGATACCCTACGCCGTAGCGCAGGAAGATCCGGCGTGCGAGAGGAGAAAATGCACCAGCCAACGATTGATTCCCAACGCCAGCCATGTATGGAGATCCGGCGCCAGGGAAGCCCAAATAGGAAGCCACCCACGAAAATGCTAGCCAAGCCCAACCAACGCTGGAAGAGAGATCACGCTTCCCACCCATCTCCGTCCCCTCCCTTGCCTAATAAAGCTTCAGAGTCTACTACGTTGTTCTCTGCTCGGATTGTGCAAAAAGAAATGGCCCCTCCCCCCTCTCTGCTTGAGTAATCCATCTTGATGAAAGATGGGGAGAAAAAAGGAAAATCGGAAAATCAAGGATCAACAGCTAATCCTCCTCGCCGCTCCACGCATGTGAAGAGATTAATATGATTATCGCCCCTGGCAGCAGCCGCCAGCATCATTCTGTGAGGATGGAAAGCCGTGGCTGTCACGGGGGACTGCCGTGCCTGGTTGAGAAAACTGGAGTAGGGTTCGACGCGCGAGAGTTCCTTGCCTTCGAAATTGAAGACTTTTACGGTGTGGTTACCCGTTCCACTATTGTACCCAGATGTCAGCCCAAAGTTTCGGGGTTGGGGGAGAAGAGAGGACTTACACAGCAAAGACGGGAAGATGCTCGTGCGTACTCGCCGTCCTAAGCGTATGATCCGTGGTCTTGAAAACTCGCAAGGGAGCATCCATCCTGATATCCCACAACTTGACCTTGCCATTCCTACTCGCGCTCATTAACTCTCTCTGCCCACCCCTCTGCATGTGCACGCTTTTAATCCAAACTCGGTCATTCTCGTCCTTCCATTTCTTGACCATGGCTTCCTGCGGCCTAGCTCGTGCGTCAAAGACGCGGATAGCGCCGTCGCCGAAGCCAGCCACAAAGACGTTGCCCGTCATCTGGTCGGAAGTGAGAGAGGTGACGCACGAGCCGGAGCGGGCGTTGATGTCGACGTTGCAGAGCTCCGAGTCCGCAGACCAGACGCGGATTACTTTCACGTCGCCAGCTACAAGCAGCTTTCCGGTTACTTGCTGCCAGTCAAAGACCATTCCTGAATTAACATTACTTGGGACAAGATGGGTGAGAGCCCGCCATGCTGATGCCACTTCTATCTTCTTCTCGGAATCGTAATTCCGGTAAATTCTGATCACACCGTCTGAAGACCCGGTCAGCAGGAAGGCTTGATCATCCTCATTGATAAATTGGAGGTCGCTGATTTTGGAGCCTACGGGATTGCCGTTCGAGAATCTATTTAGTCGATCTTGTTTCTTCCAGTCCCAGATACAAATCGTATCTCGGTCATCTGAGACAGCAAGATGGTCCTCGAATTGATGAAGAGTCATCTTCGAGGGCTGACTTTGATTATTGAAAAAGCCTGCAGCGTGGTTCCACCGGCCGCTTCCTGCAATCTCCTTCTGGGGCTGAGTGTCCCTCAAGATAGCCTCGTTCCTAGATCGTCTCCATAAACGTTCATTATAATCAGTGCTGCCAGGCTCTTCGGCTTCATTGGGCTTCATTTGAGGCTCTCGGAAATATTCGATCGACCAGTCCAAGAAGGTGCTCTCTAAAGGCAGCGTTGGAGAGACGGATAGGTTTCTAGGCACAAATCCTCCCGACACTGGCTCCGCTGCTGCGTGATATGTCCCAGAGGTTGATGTAGTATCATTCTGGTCTGGGGGGGCATTAAAATCTGCCGGGAGTCGCGATCGGAGAGGTAAGGGATTCCGCGGGCCAGTAGGAGAAGCAGGAGCATTTCTTCCAATTGAACCAGGGGGCGAACTTTCAGCACTTGAAGTTCCACCGAATGGCAAGGTAAACAAGTAGCTTGCAGTTCTCTTGAGGAGGCCTGGTTGCATTGTCGGAGCAGGCGTCGAATCTTGCTGTGCTGGTGTGCTAGGTCGCGTTTCTGAGGGTTGATTTGAAGCAGCTGATTTTGCTAACCGGCGATTAATATCGTCTATGATGACTTGTGCAGGTCCTCCGATGGGTGACTTAAGCATCGCCAAATGGACATAATCTACTATAATGGTGGCATTGCGTTGAACCTCAGGATGAGGGTCGACGGCCATAATAAGAACGTGCTTCCACACTGCCGCAAATATCGAATTGTGCGCGATGCCGTGAGCCGTGGCTTTGATCGTTCCATCTAGGTTGCGGTTCTCCATTCTAGCATAGTGCAGACCCATCTTGTGGTCATTACCATCATCCATAGGTGGGTGTTGACGATATTCGCGCTCTTCCTGGAGTTGCTCATAAGCAGCGACCCAAAATTTGTTCTCATAACGACATATGAACTTGGAAAAATAAACCAGGAGCTCCTTTCGAACCATGGCATTCCCGTCATTGGCCATCTCGATTACATTCCATGATATCGTCTCCTCAATTCGTGCTACCTCGTCAGTTAGATCCGGGATGCCTATGAACGTCATCATGGCATGCAGCATCGCGGCCCGGACCTCACAGCAGGGATCTCGAGCCAGGGAAGCTAGCTTAGTAGGAGCATTTTCTCTGATGCCTCGCCATTTGGCATCTGGAATATCGCTCCACAGCTGACTGATGCACAGGCACGCCCATTGTCGCAATAATGGATTGTCGGCGTTGTGTATATGCACCAAACAATAGGACATGACATCTGTTTGATTGCAAATAGTTTGACCCTGCTTGTATCCTTTGCAAAGCATGGCAAGAATGAATGCACACATAGCCTTGTGCTCCAGGCTATCAACGACAGGAAGACCCTCATTCGGCTTCAAGATTAGGGCAAAGTAGTTGTAGCCACTGTCTTTGAGTAAATCTTGTTGGCAGGAAATGTCAACAGCCATAACTCTTGTCCAGATAAAAACCATAACCGGCTTCAGTTCAGTTGCAGCTGACTGCAACAGCTTCAACACATATGGAAAGATTCCAATGCTCAAAGCTAAGTTGACTGCCCAAGGACCCATGTCCAAGAACTTCCCTAGAAGTATCAAGGCTCGCACTCTGTGCTGTTGACTGAGAAGAACCTGGAGGACAACTGGGAGCTGGTCTGGAGGTTTGTGGGTGACAGCACCTTGTGTAAGATACACCTCGAATGCCGTAAGCTGTTCCGTAAAGAAACTCGAATTCTGAAATTCGTAGTCGGGACGAACTCCACTCTCCTTTTCTTCCAACATGGGGAGTTGAGCGAGCGCCATCTCTACAGCAAGATCCCAACTCTCCCAAAGAGGATGCTGATGGGTGTCAGGGAGCTCAGGATACGATTGAGGATGGCAACCATAAGCTGACATGATCCTCTGTGCCAGGAGGAAATTTCGGAATAAAGCAGCGACCATAAGGTCCTGCCTGAAGAATTTCCGAAATAAGGGTCTGGGTAAAGTCGTCCATGCTATAGTATCAGTGATAGCAGTGAATATCCAATTGAGTTCCCCGAGTGGTGTTCTTCGCTCCTGTAATCTTCCCGGTAGCTTCTTCGCCCTTTCAGGAGTGATCTGTGATGGTAAGGGATTCTGTAGAACGAAGAACCATAGAGCCATCTCAATTGGTGTCGTGAGACATGATGTGAATACATCTGCAGGGAGGAGAGGATTGGTTGGAAGGTTTTCCTTGACGCCGCAAGCTGCAAGATGAATGTAAGGCCGGAAGTTCACAACTTGGTAATTGGGATCCTTTGCCAATGCGTCCGCCTCTTCTTGTTCATGCTTCTCAACAAATCGGTGGAAGTTATTGAGGATATTGCCAGCATCAGAACAATCCCAAACAAAGAAAGTCGGTGCTTGCAACCATGCTTGAAGGTCGTACAAAGAGACCGGGATGTATTGTGTATAGTTCTTGTTAAAAACCCAAATCTCACCAGAGGCAGTCGGTTTTGGTACTCCATGACCATTGTAGTGGAACAGAACCCGCTCATCCTTCGCATTCCGGCGAAGCGATAAGCAGAATTTCTTTGTTTCCTCTACTGACGGATCCAAATATTGCTTGTATCTTGTTCGAATTGCAAGGGTTTCGTATTGAGCCTGCAAAGATTTGCCGATAGTCTCGAGGGCTTTCTGTACCGGAGGATGTGTGGGGTCCTGCCAGGCTTCCAACTTTGCGCCAGGGACAGTCTTCAGCTGGTCCGGAGGCTCAACGCCAATATTCAGGCATATTGCCAGGGCAGCCGAGACGGTCTTCAGGCGATCCTTCATCCGCCAGTCTTGAAGGTCGTCAGTCAACGGTTTTGGGTTACCTGTCGTCTCATGACGTTTGTCTGTGAAATACATGTACCAATTCTGTTTTTGCCTGTCAGCATACTTGTCCAATTCAATACTTGGCCACCTGAATGTGGATATGACATGGCCGCGCCTAGCACGACCTTCTGTGAATCGTTCTTGGGTCTGACGCATAGAACCGCGTCTCTCGTCCACATAATCCCAAAAACCCCCATATTCGTTAGTTTCTGGAATGAAAGAGGGGGGGCTTCCATCATCGGGGAAATCCGTCATGGTGTCAGATCTGTAAGATATATCCAAAACAGAGACGGGGATCAGGTAAACCTCCAACGTAGTTAAAGTGTTGGTAGATAATAACGCGGTGGGCGCGCCCCATGATATGCGGCAGAATAGAGTTCAGACAGCGGAAAGGAAAGCGTAACCTACGTTTGCTAGCTGCGAAACATATTCCTCAGAAGCATAATGGTCCTCAAACCCATGTCGTGCTCCCCAATCATGTCTCTCCTCCTCGACTTGTGCCTCCCTCTCGTCTCCTCTTGGGCCATAGTCACTCTTCGACCTCTGAAGCAGAGGTTTCTGTCTGCGCCTTGGCCTATCAATCTCCGACTCGTCTTGGGAAGATTCAGCGGAGGGCGGCAAGGTAGGGCGAGGTTGTTGAACCGATCTGCGATTCCGTACTGTTCCGCCGTTTGATGTGGCGGCACCATTTACTACTGTGGGAGATGCGCGATCTGGATCCGAAGATGAAGAGGCATCCCCATTCACCTTCTGCACCGGGTCATTACTGACGGCAGGTCTCGGATTCGTCATAGCTGGCGTGCCATTTTGTATGACAGGTTCTTGTCGCGGGGTTTGTCCGGCAGGAGATGAAGTGTAGCTCGGAGGTCGAGATTGGTGGGAAGAACCATTAGAAGCGTGCGATGTGGCTTGATGATTATATTGCTGCGATCTATGAGCTCCGCTGCGTTGGACCGCAACAGCCGTCATGGTCACTGGAGGTGAGAAGCAGGCCTTCTCAAAGCGTCGAGGTGTTCATGGGTCTCGTGAGAAGAGTCGGACGGGATGCGCTCTGGGTTCGATTGGTGACAAGAGCCGCAGTGTGAGAAAGAAAGGAAACTATATGGACTATTGACAGTCAGCCAGGCAAACGGTGCCAATAGATTCCCACATGCGCCGAGATTCTACTTCTTTTTCATGACAAGAAGAGACCTACAGGAGCTCTCGATCTTTCTTTTCACCCAGATTAAAGAAACAAGCAGTCGGCATATATCAGAAGAGCTGGAGTTAACGCGTAAGTGAGGGTCTGCATGCGAACTTCCGGCGCATGCGATTAATTCTCCATGTTCAGTCAACCTTCGCAGCACAAACTTCCGCGTTTTGCGAGTTAAAGATATCGATCCACGTCACGAGTTTAGCCGGGTTGAGCCTCACACACGAGTTGACCCGAGTCGAGTCGAAGTGTGGCTAGTGTGGCGGTGCTGCTGTGTGGCTGAAGCACTGTCCCTTGGTTGAGGCTGGGTAAGTTGGTCCTTTTGGATGCCTCCTGTACAGTACTTTACCAAAGAACCTAAGATATGATTATCGTCCTGCTTATCACTCACTGATTATCACTGATTATCAGATTATTACTATTCGTGGCTATCGCCCTTTATCTTTAAGGCTCTGAAAGAGAAGCGTAGAACCCTTCTTGTCTGCATGAACCCGTTCCTGACAGCAGTGCAGCTCTTGGATTCTTCTCTGCATTTATTGAGGCCGTCCTCTGCACATGTATCTACGGTATTCAGGCATACACACAAGTCTCACCGTGATACAGTGTCCTACCGCGCAGCATCGTTTCTACGCGCCAGAGCCTAGTTTACTGGTCATCCCAGCCCACGCGACGGCCAATTGCATTCTCCATCAACGGTTGATCGGGAACCCTCCGGTGCTGATGTGATCAAATGATCTGGCAGCACACGGTACCTGTACTCCTTATTCCGTACACAGCTTGGCCAATAATTCTAATTTTTATATATTTATAGGAACTGTCGCCAGCTTGCAAGGACGTATGCTCTTGTGTGGGCAGTGTTGCCATTCGGAACCAGTTGCCGTCCATGATACAATGCTGCCCGTATATATACTATGCACAGCGTACAGCTTACGGCGTACAAACGGGTACAGCGTACGCGGTACGCAGCAAGTACGAGACTAGATATCTGCAAGGCTTATCGATAACAGGCAAAGCGCTCCAGAAAACATCGATGATTTTACGGCGAGGGCGCAGTACATACAGTAGTATGTGACTACTTCTACAGTACGGAGTACAGTAGTAGTACTATAAACCGAGGTGTGATAGAGTTTCTGAGGCTTCTTTCCCTTGCAGTAGCGAGATCTTCCGGATCACTGGAAGCGTGCAGTCGTCTCGTCTCCTGGACCTATAGGGGGAGACTTGGAAAGCTGGGGGGGGCTGGCTCTCTTGGGATCGGGCCAAGACTTAGGGAGAAGTACTCCGTACATATCCTCAGGTTTACGGGTTTACTCATGGCGTATACGTCGCTAATAATGTGGGAAGGGGTCGCTTGGAACAGCGTGCGGGATGTCTCTGGCCTTTGTGAGACTGGGCTGGGCAGGAAGCACAAAGGGCAGGCTGGGCAGCGGGATACATGTGTATCAAAGACATATCTTACATATCTTACAGAGGACGGTCGACTTGCGCCAACCCACGCCTCGGCATCTGCAGGGAAAGGGGAACAGCAGTAGTAAGCTAGAAAAGGGGGATTTGGGGGGGATCAACCATTACTCCGGACTCCCTTACTAAAGGGTTAAAAGCAAATAAGGGCAAAGGACAGGCGAAGAGCCTAGAGCCTAGAGGTACTCCGTAATAATACAGTAATACTACTGGTACTTGAGTAGTAATAGTCATAAATAGATCAAGGGCTTTCTATCAACCAATTCTGAGCCGGCCGGATAACTTTAAAAATGGCTCCTCCTGCGATGAAACAAGCCCCCCCTTTGCCTCTCCGAGTAAGGGTTCGACATAGAGGTGTCAGGGGTACGGTGCATGGGGACTCTGGGAAAAGAAAGAAAAAGTCAACGAGGAGAAAGAAAGTTGTCCTTCCCCCGAATTCTGTCCTCTCTGTCCCTCTGTCCCTCCGTCCTTCTGTTCGTCCTGGGCAGAACCGACATCCGTGACCGTGATCCGCAGCTCTCTCGTTGATACTTGATTCATTCCTTGGCTGCGATTATTGGTAATATCGGTCCATTTTTCTCTCCTGGTGCTGTTGAGGCGACGCTTGTTTTATTTTGGCGGCCCTCACTGACGGGCACCCTGTCTCTGGCTTCAGCCCAACCCCCATCATAACCCGCAATTTCCAGCCATCAACTTCACATCGTCGTCGTCCCTTTTGCCTGCCAGCCGCTCGAATCTGCCCATCGCTCGTTCCTGCTCCTGCTCCTCGACGGCCGCCAGGAAATCGCATCCCCCGGTGTGCCAATTCCGACGAGGACGTTGCGCGCGACCGATCGAAGGCTCCCCCCCAGCTTCTCTCCTTTCCAAACCAACCCATACCCTGCGCATTCGCTGAGACACCTCTCCTCGCACAACCTCGCGACCGGCCATCGTTTCAATCGCACGAAGCAGATACGATCTTTCCAAAAGAACATCCGCAGATTCGGCCGCACATTGGCATAGCATAGGAAGTTGCCCGCCTCGGATGGCACGATGGCATTCCTTTTCAAGAGCAAGAAGAATGCAGACAAAGCCCAGACCTTGAAAGATGCCACGAACGGGGCCGTAGGACCACAGCCGCCTCTGCAGAACAGTCCAAATGGACGCCTGCAAAATGAGAAGGGTGCTGGCGCGGTGCAGCAGACGACACCGGGCAGCAGTGTAAATAATTCGATGAACTCGCTCCAGGGAGGAACTCCCCCGAGCCCAGAGCAATTGAATGGCCGGAGAGGTCCTAATCCAGAACAGGCGCAAGAACCTCCTGTGAGTGCCCATTTCCAATACTGTGACATGCGCAATGCGTGATGAAGACCTTGGTCCTCGGATACTTATTTTTGATTTCTTTCGGAATGTAGGCGCGAAATGCCCCTTCACAGCAAGGTCAACAGATGAATCCGAATATTAATGCCTCCTTGTATCCCTGGTCGAAACGGCGGATGACCTATACGACCGCACATCCCAGTCCCTTCCCACGATATGGCGCGGCTGTTAACTCGAGCGCATCTAAAGAGGGTGATATTTATTTAATGGGAGGTCTCATAAATAGCTCCACAGTGAAGGGTGATCTGTGGATGGTGGAGGCAGGAGGGAATATGGCATGCTACCCGCTTGCAACAACAGCTGAAGGGCCTGGACCTCGAGTAGGGCATGCTGCTCTCTTAGTTGGGAATGCATTCATTGTCTATGGAGGAGATACAAAGATGGAAGATTCGGACGTTCTAGATGAGACGTTATACCTCCTGAACACATGTATGTTGGATGTTGATATAACCAGAGATTATGCTGATCATAATAGCTACACGGCAATGGTCGAGGGCAGTGCCCGCAGGGCCCCGACCTTCTGGTCGATACGGGCACTCGCTGAACATACTTGGGTCGAAGATATACGTGTTTGGAGGTCAAGTGGAGGGATACTTCATGAACGATCTGGTCGCCTTTGACCTGAATCAATTGCAGGTTCCTACAAATCGCTGGGAGATGCTCCTCCGGAATACTGACGAAGGAGGCCCTCCAATTGGCCAAGTGCCTCCTGCGAGAACGAATCACACTGTTGTGACGTACAACGAGAAGCTTTACCTGTAAGTTCTGCGGGATGGCAGTGCATTGCGATACTAATTTTGATAATAGATTTGGTGGAACAAATGGGTTACAATGGTTTAACGACGTCTGGTGCTACGACCCCGTAACCAATACCTGGACCTCCCTCGATTGTATCGGATATATCCCCGCCCCCCGAGAAGGCCACGCAGCCGCGATTGTAGACGATGTGATGTATATTTTCGGTGGACGGACTGAAGAGGGGGCAGATCTAGGGGACTTGGCATCGTTCAGAATCTCTACGAGGCGTTGGTATACTTTCCAAAATATGGGCCCCTCACCTTCGCCGAGATCCGGCCATAGCATGACCGCATATGGAAAGCAAATTGTCGTTTTGGCTGGAGAACCGAGCACAGCTACAAGGGAGGCTTCAGATCTTGCCACCGTCTATGTACTTGATACAAGCAAGATCCGCTACCCTAGCGACCAGCCAACCCAACAGGGTTCTGCAGAACGTCTCCCGGGTACAAGGCGTCCCAGTGGATCTGAAAAGTCTGGTATGGCTCCAAATCGAGGATTGAGTTCTCGCGATGGTTCGGGAATTCCTGATCCAAAGAGGTTAAATGGACCAGAGAGACCAATGAGGGAGAGTGTTATGGCCCAAGGGCCTTTCCCACCTTTCCCCCGTGGAGGTGGTCAAGGAGGTGGTCAACCCGGCATGAATGGCAACGATATGAACGGTGTGGCACCAGGATCAGCCCAGCCGCAAGGACCGCAAGCAGGTTCTAAGCTACCCCGAGCATCATTAGCACAAGCACCACAAGGCCCTCCGCCTCAGCAAGCAGCACCGACTCCTCGGTCTAATGGCCCAATTCCCATGGCAAATGGACGAGGTAAGCCGCAAGGTAAGCCGGAAAGGGGATTCGGTCCTCCGGTAGATACTAGCACTCGAAGCCCTCCGCCCGAGAATATGGCTCTATCACCACAGCAAAATCGAACGATGTCGCCAGTGCCAAGAGACAGTCCTCAGTCACGGGAGCCCCAAATTATCAATGGACGACGTACGCCGACCCAAGCGGCTCAAATGTCGAAACCAGTATCAAACGAGTCGCCGGCTACGAGCAACAGTGCCATTGCGCGCCCTGGATCAAAATTGCGACAAGCCCGGCAACAGAGTTCTGTTGACAGTACACTTGATTCGTCGCTCAAGGCTCCCACAAACCGCGCTTCATCACCTCCACCTCCATCTAGACAGACCAGCAACCCGCTGAGTCGGAGAGGCTCTGCTAGGAATTCTCAAACTGTTGCTTTGCTCAAGGAATTGGATGCTGCCAAGAATCGAAATGCTTGGTATGCATCGGAGCTGGAGCTTGCTCGAAAAGCAGGTTATGTTCCGAATCCCTCAAGTAGTCCAATACTGGATCAGAGAGCCGCAGAATCCTTTGACGACGAGGACAAGCCGTTGATCGAGGCGTTGATAGCGATGAAGGCAGAACTCGCAAACGTCCAAAGCTCAATCGACAAGCAAGCTATTATTGCAGCTAAGCAAATCGCGGAGGTTGAGAAACAACGAGATACAGCTGTCAATGAAGCAATTTATGCCAAGGCCAAGCTTGCTGCACACAGCGGTAGCCAAAGCAGCACGCCTCAACCGGACAGCGATGCTCGTGACCTTGGAATGATGGCAGCCGATAGATCTACAGATATCAGCAAGAAGTTAGCTGCGGCGCTGGTGGAACAGCAAGACTTGAAGAACCAGCTTGAAATCTTGACCTCGGAGCTTGAAGCCGAGAAGCGAGCGAGGTCTCTTGCGGAGGACACAGCCAACTCTACTGAGAATCGGATGACGGAACTGGAGGCATACAAGCAGCAGAATTCATCTGAGGTAGAACGTCTAAGAGCCGAGCTCCACGAGTTACAGATCAAGGCGAGGGAGGAAGGAATTGTCTGCGCAGAGGCTGTCGCTACAGTGGCAGTGCTCCAGGCTGAAAAGGAGCAGTTGGAATCCCGCCACAAAGAAATCGAGGAAGCAGCGAAGGACCACAGCGACACTTTTGAGTCACTACGAGAAGCTATTGCGTCCTCTGCAGATATGAGGAATATGCTTGAGCGTAAGCTTGAAGAGGAACGTAGCGAGCGAGAGAAAATCGAGAGCAGACTACGCACGCTCAAGGCCGAGCACGAGACTGCAACTTCGGAGCTCGAAGTCGCTACGCGACGACTTCGAGACGCGGAAGAACTGGCAGAGCATCATGCAAATGAGGCTAGGACTCATAAACAGGCTATCCTATCTGGCCTCGACAAGGTCGCATCACGTGAAATTGGATCAACAGACATCACACCCAGCGAGCAAGTCGTGGCACTTCAAGGCCAAGTCCAGGCTGCAAATGCACTGGCCCGAAAGTTCCAAGCCGCGGCCGACACTGCCTCGGAAAAATTACGCAGTGCGGAAGAGCGGATTGCTGGCCTGGAAGCTTACCAAGAGCAAGCAAGCAGGGAAGGTATGTCTATTCGAAAGCAACTTCAATCAACAATGCGAGAAGTCCAGTCACTTCAAGCATCAAATTCGGAAATGAAGCACCAGCTCGCGAACCAACAGTTGGAGACCAATGCCGTCCACGTCCAACACAATACCCTGAAGGACATTCTCGGGGAACGAGGTATCAGCCCAGGCGCTGCTTCCCGAGCACGTGGCCTCTCATCTCCTTTGTCAGGCTCGAACACACCTGATCCTGCACGTATCCGTGAACTGGAACAACAGCTCTCTGCCACCATTCAAGCCAAAGAGGAGCTCAAGGCAAACTACGAAAGCCGGGAGCAAGAAGCTGAAAACACCTACCGCGACAAGTTGAGCCAACTGGAAAATGATTACCAATCCGCCGTTCATTATGTCAAGGGCACGGAGAAGATGCTCAAGCGCATGAAGGATGAGTTGGCAAAATACAAGTCGGACAATACTCGAATGAAGGAGCAGCTATCGGAAGCCGAGGAGAGATCTGCAGCTTTGGAAGCAAATACTGGATGGGAGGAAGAGCGTTCTGCTTTGAACAAGCAAATAGAGGGTCTGCAAGAACAAATCAAATCCTCGGTCTCACAACTTGAGCAGCAGATGACCGAGGTTCGGAATGAGCTAGAGGCTGCAAAACAAGAGCGCGACCATCTGAAGCAGGAGAACGAGGAGCTGTCGCGACAGCTTGCTAGTTTAAACGAACAATCGAAAGCAGAGATCGAACAAATGCAACACGAGAACTCATTACTTGAACGGCGAGCCCAGGACGCAGAGCAGAAGGTCTCCCTATTGCTAGACCAGGTTGAACACTCGGTCGACAACTACCGGCGACAATCCCAACGTGTTGAACCCAGCGCCAGTGGAAATGGAAACGGAAATCACCAACGCAGCCTCTCCGGCGCCGACAGCATATCCGACAACTCTCTTTTCGAGGGCGGGAATCGCACGTCGATGGCGCTCGACAGCTTGGCGAATGAGCTGGAGACGCTGAGGACGCATTGGGAGACGACGAATAAGAATTACCGCATGAGCAATACTACATTCGATTTTGAGGATAGGCCGCTGCAACGAACGACGACACAAGAGAGTGACAAGATTGTCGGATTAAGTTCCAGTTTAGCGGACTGGAGGAAGAGGCTGGATGCTGAGGAAGACGTGGCAAGGAGTAGGAAGGCGAACAGGTCAGAGGAGAGGGCGTCAAGTCCGACGACGGTGGAGCCTAATCTGATCTGACCAACCTGATTTGATTTATCAGGACAGTCAAGCAGAGAAAGAGGAAGCCAGAGACGGTGTCTGGCAAGGATGATACAACTTCACGATCTCAATTGTTACGGACGGCATGGAATGCCTCCCATTTCATTTCTCGCTCATCACGCTCTCCAGTGATGGAGCCAGGATTCGGGTTCGCTCCTGTTTGGATGACTACTTTTTCCCCTTCCCTCAACCCGCAGGTTTTCTTTCTTTCTTTGTTCTTTTTCCCCCCAGTGTTTGAGTTTCTGCCGGGGAGGTGTCTCTTGGAATTGGGGTTTGCGCTTTGTATATTTGGTTTGCGAGAGAGACGATGGAGACGCAGCGGTTCTGATTCTTGTCGTTCGCTATGGCAGGGCATATATTTCTCATGAAAAAAAGACGAAGACGAATTGGGAAGATTAATGTACAATACCTAGGACTTGCATGCATGGATGGACGGAAGCGCTCGTTGAATAAAGTATGGAAGTATGGTATATGCATCATCAGCTCTCCCGTCTCTTCTATGAAGAGGAAGAAAAATTTCGAAGCAGATGTGATTGCGTGTAGTCCCTCTCCGGTCCCTCCCTCCCTAGGAATGCGCAAGGAGGTGGTATCCCGTCAAGAGGCGTTTACAATGATACCCTCCCAAAAAAAAATCAAGCTGTAGGATAAAGGTGTGTATTTGAAAGCTTGGACCGAAGAATATGTACGGTGGTATGTAGGTAGGTTACCATGATACATACACCGTACAGTAAGCACTACGTAGTAAGACAGGACTTCTAGAAGATGGAGAGGAGGGTTCTATAGACGTTGTACAGCTGATTGATTGATTTTGGGGTGGGGGAGTTGGGGGGTTCGGAGGATTTAGATAGCAGCGGGGGACGAGCGGGTCTGTGGCTTTATTTTAATTTTGATATTGATGTTGATGTTGGTTATCTTATCTTTTGATATGATATTTGATTTTGATTTGATTTCACAGCGATTTAATTTATTTTTTTCGGAGACAAACGTTGGAAGTAGCTTGGGTTGAGGCTGAAGCCCGGATATTAATCCTCGCTCGCCGCCGTCGTCGCGAAAGTCTGGAACCGACCGCCCCTTAACACGGTAATCGTTTTCGACGGGGTCTGTAAAGAATGTGTCGGGATCCGAGATCTGAAGCGATATCGAGTGGCTATATTGGGACGCCTGACCGAGACTACTTGGCGCGGTTGGCGCTTTGTAATCGGGGCGAGAGATCATCTGATATGGATTGGATGGATTGGACGGGGCTTGTTGTGTCGGTTTACCGCCGCTTGCCACTGAGGCGAAGTTGGTGAGATAGATGTATAGCAGAGGCAACGTAAAAGGCGGAAAACGGAGGGGGAACTCGGGAGATGTTAAAAGGGGAAAAAAAAGAAAAAAAAAAGGGAGAAAAAAATGAGGGGGGCAAAAAGGACAAAAGAGAAACCGATATGACACGGGCGTTTAACCGCGTAAAAGTCGACCATGGAATCGAGGCTTTGCAAAGTAGTTGGGACCCCTTAAAACCCTCAGTATCCGACGAGTTTTAATGGCTCAGGCGGCCGAGGCGGAAAGGGGAGGCTGCATCCGGGAGACGAGGCCTCAAAAGCCGGATGGATATCAGACTATCAGTGGGGGGTTTGGGCGGATCATGCATTGCGACCCGGAGAGGGGATGAAGCCCTGAAGCCCCCTTTTTACGAAGGGTCTTGCTGCCTCTTGCATCTTGCACGTTGCATGTGCACGCGGGCAGCTGATGGGGGTTGACGTTATGGGTTCATCCATCCAGCGCCTCCTCCCTGGTATCATTCGTCGGGCTACGACAGCCGGTGCAAGGCGAGGCAAGATTTCACGAAGCCCTGAAGCATGAAGCATGAAGCATGAAGCATGAATGAAGTAGGAGGCGTGGGCCAACCGACATGTCGTCGGGCTGCGCTGCTTGTTGGGCAAAGGCAAAGGCGAAGGGGGCGAAGGCCAGAGAGATGCCAGATGCCAGAGTCCAGAGTCGGGACATGTCACCTGAAAGGCGCCGTCAGCTCCTAATTTGAGGATCCCCGCCACTCTTCCGCGTTGCTGGATCCGGCTCTCAAGAAAGGGCGGAGGCGTGGGAAGCCCAGGACAGCGCAAAGGCACACGCACTCACCGTAGCAATCCCCATGCCGCAGCCGGACCCCGATCATTCGCGGTGTTTCGAGACGCGCAAGACAAGAGGGGACTCTGATGCATTCATTGTTGAAAACAGCAAAAGTAAAAGCCAAAGCCAAAGCAAAAGCAAAAGCAAAAGTATAAAGCAAAAAAGCCTTTCTCCGCAAATCTATTTTTGCATCGACGTACCTAAATTCTAGCCTGAGGCCGCAAATCTGAAGGCCTGGAAACCCTTGGTTAGCGCCGGAACAGGCATAGCGCGCCTCTCTCCACGCTAGACCGTAAGCGAGAAATACCATCTTTGGGCGTCGTCCATCAATCTACGACGATTCAATCTTCCCCTCCAAACCCACCACAACTCCCCCCATCTCTCCCCCCCCCTCATCAACCTCGATAGATCTCCACCGCCGACCAGCTCTCCACAGAGGGTTCGTGAGAGTTATCTCGCATCAACTGTCGCCCTGCACGTCCCTCTGTTTTCCCCCCCGCCGTCGAAGCTGTCTCGTGGCGCCCCCGTCTCCGGTCGGTAATCCCTCATCGACCAGTCCAGCCCTCGGAGGAAGAAGATAGGTACGTATCCAACAACTCCTCCCAACTCCCACAGCTCCTCCAACTACACTCCTTACTGCGAAGCATACCGCGAAACACATACTGCTCCTCCATTTACTGCTTCGCGGGTGGATAAGCAGGTTGTGTTTCAACGTTCTTCCGCCTTCAGCCGCTTAAGGCATGTTTCCTATCTATCTCACCGCTCCGTGTTGTTTATAGCAGCCTGGTCTACCTAAGCAACAACTAACACAAACCCTTCCTCTAGTTCCCCTTCTTTCTCAATACACATCCCCATCAACCACGATCCGATTATTCGATCGATAATACCTCATACATAACCACATCTGCTCGACTCGCGTATCGGACAGTCCGATACCCAGAGTCCATAGTTCAACTTCAAGATGACTACTATGGTGAATCCACCCGCTTCCAAGTCGAAAGCCAATCCTCTGGTTTATACTCCCTTTCTTCGGCCTCTGCGGACACTTCCTTGCCACCCCCTCAAGCAATGTGTGGCTGGTGCGAGAGTTCTTCGGGATGGCAGCATGTCACCTTTGGGCTCAGTCACAGCCTTGTGCTTGTGTAGTCCCTTCTTCCTCTTGTCATTCCATACACTTACATCTTACGTCCCGCATCTTGAATGTCAGCATGCTAACCCATCTCTCCCTGTAGGATCTTCGCGTTGGTAACAAATACCGTATCGGCCGTAAGATCGGTAGCGGCTCTTTCGGTGATATCTACCTCGGCACCAACATCATCTCCGGTGAGGAGATCGCCATCAAGCTTGAGAGTGTCAAGGCCAAGCACCCTCAACTCGAATATGAAGCTCGTGTTTACAAGTCCCTCGCTGGAGGTGTTGGTATCCCATTTGTCCGCTGGTTTGGAACCGAGTGCGACTACAATGCCATGGTCCTCGACCTCCTTGGTCCCAGTTTGGAGGATCTCTTCAACTTCTGCAACCGCAAGTTCTCCTTGAAGACCGTTCTTCTCCTTGCCGATCAACTCATCTCCCGTATCGAGTACATCCACGCCAAGTCCTTCATCCACCGTGATATCAAGCCCGACAACTTCCTCATGGGAATCGGCAAGCGTGGAAACCAAGTCAATGTCATTGATTTCGGTTTGGCCAAGAAGTACCGTGACCCGAAGACTCACTTCCACATCCCTTACAGAGAGAACAAGAACTTGACTGGTACTGCCCGTTACGCCTCCATCAACACTCACTTGGGTGTCGGTATGTTATAGTCGTAATCCATATATTCTTCCAGTGCTAACACTCTGCAGAGCAATCCCGTCGTGATGACATGGAGTCCCTCGGATATGTCATGTTGTACTTCTGTCGTGGCTCCCTTCCTTGGCAAGGCCTGAAGGCTGCTACCAAGAAGCAGAAGTACGACCGAATCATGGAGAAGAAGATGACCACCCCGACTGAGGTTCTCTGCCGTGGATTCCCCAATGAGTTTGCCATCTACCTGAACTACACTCGTTCCCTCCGTTTTGATGACAAGCCGGATTACTCCTACCTCCGAAAGATCTTCCGTGATCTCTTCGTCCGTGAGGGTTTCCAGTATGACTATGTCTTCGACTGGACCGTCTACAAGTACCAGAAGAATGCCCAGGCCATTGCCCAAGCTGCCAACCAGCAGACCGCCCAGGATGAGGAGGAGAAGCCCGGACGTACCACCCGTCTCACTGCTGCAACCGCCGGTGGACCAACCCCTCAGCATTCCTCCAGTGCCAACAAGCCAACTGCCATTTCCAGACCCCGCAACAAGGTGATCGAGCGTGGAACTGGTGTTGACACTCCCGATACCACCCGTGCCGTCGGAAGCAGTGATAGGATGTGAGTTGTCTCGCTAGCCCGGTTCCTTGTAAGGGAATATCCCTCTTCGCGTTAGTGTGCTTCGATGACGCTGGCCGCGGGGAGAACAGATTGCTGACTGGATGGCTGACACTATAGTCTCCGCAAATAGGCTGCGCTCTGCCTCCAAAGGTGCAGCAACTGGTACTGGATATGCCTCTGGATCGTACCGGCCCAAGCGAGAGGATCAGTCTGGTCAGCAGTGGTATTGATTTATTTTTCCGTTGGGCGAATCTCCTTGACCGATATCGTCTTCTGACTTTCGACTCGCGGTGGTTTCGTCTTGATCTCAACTCACTCTCTCGCTGACCATACCTGAATGTGTCTCCCACAAGTCGGTACTGGCCCGGGCATCAAAACTCATCTCTTATGGAACGCTTTCTTTGTTTGTGACTCTTCGACTACCGCTTTTCAAATGGCTCGAGCAGATTTGATTTCGACATGACATGACCCACTGGCTATCTATCACTAGCTCAGCGGCATTGTCAGCGATATCAAAGCCATCGAACGGCGCGCCGATGTCATCACATCCAAGTCTCGGAGCAAAAATGCAACCTGATACGGCACATCAAATCATCGAGTTACTATCAAAAGTATCATTCGACAATTGCCGGTTACATTTTAGTCACGGAGAAAGCTGAAGCATGGTCATACAAGCTCGTCCCGTTTGACGTCTTGCGCATCGTCATCTGGCTTTCAGAGCAGACCCTATGTTCCTCAGATAAATGTTTTGCAGTGCATCATCTCCTTATTTCCTTGATCGTTGTTTTCCTGCGTTGTGCTTTCAATTTTGTGGAAGAGGGGACGCCCGGGGGGGATTAATCTGCGATGGAGTGGGGTTGGATGTCCGCTAGATGTGGTCTACTTGGACTCGGGAGTGCTCGCCGGGGACTCTTGCAACGACGGTGGACACATACTGCGGCATCCAACTTCGACGATATGGGGATGGTGGATATGAATGGTTGGCTGCTTCTGGGGAGGTTTTCTTTTTTGCTTTCTTTGCCTGGTTTTTCGTCTACACACGTTGTCTTTACACCATGGAATGGAAAATGCAGAGGGGACGATGGCATATTCTAGGGAAGGGGAACATTTGCAGGGGTTAGCCGTGTGCATGCATTCTCAATGGTGCCTCACGTACATGACGGGGCTACATAGGCTACTTCCGATAGTGAAATTACATCATGGCAACCCATATCCTGATCCGATGGGGTAATCGAAGACTTGACTGTGATTTGAACAGAGAAAGGCCAGGTAGGTAGTGCTTGGCTGAACTTGCAAGAGTATGAGCGGGTGACTTGGAGCTGCCGAGCTAGCGCTGAGAGGCAACGGCGGGCAGACGCAAGTGCAGCATGACATATCAGGAAATACGGAATCCCCTTGAAAAGACAACACTACAAAGCTTCTGGATTATCTACAACCAGCGTTCTCTTTCGTCATGTTTTGTTCCGCTCGTCCACAGTCATGTGCCCGGTACTTATGTAGCAAGGGTAGATAGTCTCTATTCCTCATTTTGGACTCGGACAAGAGAAGGCATCATTCTATTACTTGTCAATGTTTAAGAAGTAAGAGGGCGAAGTACAGAGATACTGAGGATTGATTGATTGAGTTGATTGAGTTGAAGATCGTTGCTGATGATGATATATATGTATATGTGTGTGTGTGCACTTGGTACTAAAAACGGTATGGAAGGCTGCTCGGTGGTGCTATGATCTCCTATTATCTTGTAGGTTATGGAGTGATGTTTGTTCGGGTTGATGTTATAGTTTTTGTGCCCCTTGGATAGAGTGCGTAGTTCTACCAAGAAATCAGATCAGGTGGTTGCTGAATATTTGATTGATTTAGCTGAGAGTGCTATCATTGTTTACTCTGTCGAGTAGGGAGTTATGTGGACTGGTCACTGGTCGCCATGAATAATTTTCTTATTTCATAACTTCCAGCGGCGGCGGCACCTTTTTTTTCGTTTATATTTGTTTGTTGTTTTCTGTTTTCATCTTCGTTCTACCCAACTATAGCAACGCAATATTCAACAATACAAGTTGTAGAATCCACTTTACACACAATCATCCCAACTCCAGAATTTCTCAATAATCCATCATTCCCAACATGTAATCTCCATTTACGGCATATAAAGGAGTCCAACTTCGACGAGAAATCCTCAGAGGAATCTTAGAAAGCGTAGTACCGCAGCGCGCCCCCTTCCAAACAGCTCCGGAATTGCATCCTCTCCCCACGATGAATTCCTCAACGATATCAAACCCGGATATCTCACCATGATACACAAGTGAATGAGAGATATCGAGCTTCTCCTCTTCGGACATGAGTATCTCTTTGAACGCCTCGGGGACAGTAGCCATCCCGTCACAGAGTAGATGGATGAATGCAAGGGAAGCGCGGAGAGCGATCGCGCGGGAGCTGGAGCTGATTCGCGTGGAAGGAAGGAGGGACTAACAAACTAAGGACATTTGATCTCGGAATGAGGAATACGACACCGAGCTCTGAAGTCGTCTCGGAACAGCGATCGATGAAGAGGATCGTCGAACATCTGGACCGTTTACAGATAGAATCCGATCCTGAGCGCTGGCTCTGTGTAGCGCGCTCCTGGTTGAAAGAAGAGTCTTGAAGTGGAATGATGAGGTTTATTTATACCCCTGAGATATAAAAAGAACGGATTCTCAACCCATGGATATGATAATGCATGCATGCACCCTCCGCAGCTCTCCTTCCTTCTTCTACCCGCCTGGTCTGCTAGACGCAGAAAATCGAAGAATAGAAGAAGCCAGACGACAGTCCGAGTAGCCCAGTTTTTGAAGAGAGGGGAGACTTGCCGGGGTTTATGATAATGGCTTCAGATCCGCGACTCCTGCTATGTACGGTTAGGAACATGAATTTCTGATTGTTTATTTTTGTTTGAAATATGGGCTGGGGGGAGTGTTGTATGTAGTGGGAAGGTGATGTTGGGGGGGAAGTTGGGGGGGGGGGGGGGGGGGGTTATAAGGGAGAAATAAGAAAAACACTCTTCTTGTAAGTGCTTGGGTTTGTGATGGATGGCTCTAGAGGACTTTTAGGGTCAAGGCTGATAATTTTTAGTCTTTGTGTGAGTAGAGAAGTCTGAGAAGATCTCGGATTCTGTAGTAATAATCTTGGGGTATCAACATTACATCTCTGGAATTAGAATTTCAAATGATGCTCGCATAAAGCGCAGTCCTCTATCCTTTAATACCGGTATAGGATTGATTTCTTTGGAATACAATCTCTGGATTCTGATGGATTCTGACTTGATTTACTAGTTACAAGGTAGTTGAGGGTTTATAGACTATTGAAATTATACGTTAGTCATATATATATATATATAGTTGAAAGGTTTCGTGAGCGTTTCTTTTTACAGACACCTGTTTTTCTTAGGCCGCTACTTCTCCCTTTTCCTATTTATCTCCTGAGCCCACCATCACCACTCGTTTCTGTAGCCACGTTCTCCTGCCAAGTTTCAGTTATCCCCTCCTCACTCTCTAATTCCTTCCGCCGCAATACCTGCAGATCTCTATTATATGTCTCCAAATCCTGCATCTTCCTCTTCACGAAGTCCTCCACCTCCTGGTCGCTCGGGATCCCCACATCCGCAAGACCGCTCTTCTGAAGCAGCAACTCGATATTTGGCCACAGAACATCCTCGTCAAAATTGAACGATTCGCGGATCAGCTCGTTAAACCAGAATTTCCCATCTTCGACGGACCGCCGCATCAGTCCTGACATCCTATGTTCCGGCGGGAGCCGCGTGCCTCTGCGCACCTCTTCTTCTTCCAAGGCCCTGAGGAATAGCGGGAATTTCGCTTTGTAGAGAGCCTCGCTCCTATCGGTCCACGACGTTGGGTTCTCGAGAATGAGCCACGGCGGTGGCGAGTACACAAACTGGTATGGGCCCGCGTACGTCCATTCCCAGTCGATGACAGCCACGACTTCCATGTTGTCATTGACGAGGATGTTCCCGGGATGGAAGTCATCACAGAGGAGTTTGAACGGGCCGGAATCGTACTCTGGTGCGACGAAGTACGGGATGAGGTTCTTGACGCGCTGGCGAAGGATGTATTTCCGCCGCGCATCGTAAATATCGTCGACTGAGTTCCTTTGCTCAAATAAATGCGTGATGTTTTGCTGCACGAGGTTGTGAACGTATTCTGTGACGGTTCGGAATGGTTCTCGTACATGATCTGTTAGACGGTTAGCTGAAATGTACACTTGAGCAGCGGGTTATAGAACGCCGTACTATCCACCGTGACATATCCGCCTCTCTCAATCTCGTTCATCTTCAGGGTCATGGGCCTAGATGTCACAGGCCAAGAAGGCGTACCATCGTCATTATAGACAAGTGACAGGGCGCCAATCTTGTCGAAGTTATGCCTTGACAGTTCCAACATGATATTGGCTACCTGACGATAGATAGCGAAAAGCGTCTCGTCACTGAGATCCGTACGCAAAACTGGCCCCCGCGCCGGTCTGGGGAGCTGTTCCATCAGACTGCTCAGCGGCACGCCCTCAACCCACTCCGTGATAATGAACGGGCCCATGGCCGGATCATGATTATCTGACGCCGCGCCAAACGCAATAACCTCGGGGACAGGAATGTCCGTCTTCTCCCTGACGAATTTCATGACGGCGTATTCGCGCTGCACTTTGGACTCGGCGTGCATGACATTGCCCGCGACAGGGAAGCGCACTGCCCACGTGGGCCCGCCATTCTCGAACACCACTTTGAAGCACCAGTTGAAGGAGCCGTTCTTGACCTCGACGCAGCGGCATTTGGCGCCGTTGCGGTACTGCGACGCGAGCTTCTCGATCCCAGGGGTGCTGTATTTCCCTAGACGGTGCAGCCAGGCCGAGACGCTGCACTCGTGGTGTTTACTGACTTCGTCGGAATTCATGATCGGAAACGGTATCTAATAGCAAGACCCGTGTTGCGTGCCTCGGGAAATGGAGCCATCGAAACTTTAGAAATCGAGGGATTCTCGTTTCTGTATATGAAGTGGAGTGATGGTTATCAGCGTGTAATATATAAATATATATCGCAGACGAAGAGTAGATGTATCTCCCGCCCCCCTATTCTATTATAACGTAGGTCACTTCTAACCAATCAGAAAGTGAGATATTCGCTTAACACATAGGGGAGAAAGGGACCGAGCTCGCTTAGTGCTAGAGCAGCACCACAGCACTTGATATGGCCATGTCAATGATGTGGGAACTCGTCATCTTGTAGCTGCTCCACCATATCAGATTTACTCACTTCTGGCATTCATGAATTGGATTGTCCAAGCTTAATTAAACGTTCTAGAATGGTTCGTAAGCCTTTTCCAAGGCTGGCCAAATAGCCGGAAGGGGTAAAGCAAGATATATTTGTCCGTCTGCCCCACATCCATGATGTTCCTGTTTTGCGGGGTTTAGCTTATCGTGCACGATTGCACTACCCCGTGTCTTACCTGATCTTCCGCACCATTGTGCCAAGCTAGAGAGATGTATGTGATGCTTGAAGATCATAACAAACCATTGGCTTGACATTTCCTCCTATCTTAAATTGGTAATCCGCGACTCACCAAACTTATGAGAGTAGATATGCTTGGAATTCTCGCAGCTCAGCATCTATTTTATATTCTTACAAAATTGTACAGTATTCTACAGACGCCCCGCGAAGCGTCGAGTGTACATCCATATAAACCAGTTATTACCATTAACTCCGCCGTTAGGGGTATCTATCTATCCATCCTTCTCTAGCGCTTCTTCTTCTTCTCCTTCTTCGCCTCTTCCTTCTCATTCCAGGGATGCTTGATCGTCAAGCACCAGATATCAAGATAGTCGCAGATCGTAACTATGACATCGACCTATTATTGTCCATCAGCATCGCCTAGGGAAGAGGGGGTGAAGAGGGAGGAATCTTACGACAAAGCTTCCATAGACACCGACGGCCGCTCCCAGCATCATGAACATATACGCAACCTGGTATACGCCATTGCCCAGTGCACTAGGCCAACCGAAGCCAACTGTCTGCTGTAACCATGGACCCAAACTGTCAAAAACACCATAGGCAAGTGGCAGAACCAGAACGTTGTAGTAAGGGAAGTCCAGCTTGACCAGATGCGCGGTGATCATTTGGCCAACAGAGTAAGCATTGACGAGACCGCAGAAGAAGACGAAGGGCACCAGATGGTTGTAGAGAATCTCAGGGTTGAGGTAGAGATAGGCAGGGATGAGGGTCCAAGTAATGAAGAAGGGGACCAGGCCGACGAGCGCATAGCGGGATTTGTCGCCTTGGGCGCGGCGGGCTCTGATTACATTCATAGATCTATGGCAAGGATCGGGTTAGAAGTGGAATATGTGAGGGAAGAAGGGAAGACGCACGATTGCACGGTATTCAGGATCAGCACGAAAGCTCCTAGGACCATATACCACTCATTAAACGCCAACTCGTATATGTAGTCCGGTATAATGGCATGTTTGGGAATGCCCACTGTCTTGAACATCGATTGCTGCCAGAAAGAAGCGCCACCTTTGATACCTGTAAATGCGTACACAATTACAAGACATACGATTCCCTCGACGGGACCGGAGATGAGGCCCAAGGTCAGGGTCTTGGTGTGGTATTCATCCCAGGTTTGGACGTAGAACGTCAGAAGGGCTGGAAGGTATTAGCGGAGGTTAAGGTAGAAGGTAGGTATACGGGGCGGATAGAGAGAAGGGTACGCACATGCGAACAATGTCATGACGGTCTTCCATCCCATGCCCAGATTCTGGGTAGCGGCGAAAATGAGGCATTCGAGTGCGGTATTCAGTGCATCAACTCCATGATCGAAGAGTTCTCCCAGGGGCCCGCTCTGATGAGTTCGTCTCCTATTCCCAGATCTCACCGTCAGCTAAATCCAATTCAAGCCTCTGCCAATCTTTCCAGGCCATCTGCCAAAGTATAGGGAGGTAGGCTTGCACTCACGCTTGCGTCCCATCCACCGCATCGAACGTCTGATACAAGAACAGCCCCACTGCCCAGCTTATGTACACCCACGGCGGACAATCCTGATCCAGCGTCGGATTATACCACAACAGCGTCAACACATTGATAATAACGAAAGAGAACCCAGTCAATGTGATGAGATTCGGAGCCATCGACATGGGGAAGAATTTGATAACGACATTTGTGTAGAACGGTTTCAGCACGTAGCGCGAGAGGAGACTGTGGTCGACACCGCTGTATTTGTACTGCTTGAGGTGTGGCAGCTTTTCCTGACGCACGTAAACCATCTTGCCGTTTGCTGAGAGACGAGGAGAGATGTCGAGAGGTGGAATGGGGGGATGGGACCGAGGACGGTTGTCTGCTCGCAGGTGGAATGCCGCTGCTGGCCTTTTCGAATCGAGTCGCGAAGAAAAAAAATAATTCCTGGAAACTCGAAAGACGCGCAGCAGCACCCCACGTCATTTTACCGGGATTCCGGGTCCCATCACACTTATCAGACAGGGGCAACAAACCAGGGTTGAAAAGTTGACAGTTTGACATATCTTGCCCTTCGAGAATGTCAAATATTTTTATTACTGGCCATGCATCTAATTGTATCAAACACGCAACTGGCATCCCTCGCATGCGTGGAGTCTGATTCACATGCCACCACACTTGGAAAGGCCGCGCAACAAGGGCAGGCTTTGAACCACATGCTCTGTCTTGTTATATCATTTGATTAAGAAACTTAAAAAACCAGTCTATTACAATGTTGAAGACTCTGCAAGTCCACAACCCTTACGGCAGCAATAGTTACTGAAAGGCCACGGAAGTTTCTGTGACAGTCGCCCTCTTTTAAAAAGAGCTGCCTCTTCATTTGGTCATTAGATGTCTAGATAGTCTTTCTATTGTCATCTCCGCTCTTGTTTCCGCTTTGTTACAAGAGCCGGCAGGTCAAAAGGATCTTCTATCTCTTCAATCAGGGGACGGAGAGAAGGTGTTCGGGCTTGGAAGCTTATGATTTATATCGCGCTCTTCTCAGGCGGAAATGCTAAACAATTTTGATCACGACAGTCTGTTCGCTCTGGTCACTGTTTATTTATTGCTCAAGCTAGCACTTCAAGCACGGGGTAGACAGAAGCTTATATCTCATACGTTGCTAGGCAAATGGATTCGTGGAGTTGCTTGTCAATAATGTACGTGCTCGTCTTGCCTTTAAGGAGCTGGTCCAGCCGGATGAGAGAAGCCATGGTCAGTAAAAGCAGATTAGAATCCTGAGAGCTACAGCACCATTCCTATGGCTCGACTCTATTACACCCTGAATCAGATGTCCAAATCAATGGCCCTTACGTACGTGAGAAAGTCCTGGGGAAGCACGTAGCCGGACATCGCGAGACAAATTTCCACCGTGGCCCTGGACCTACTGTATTTGAGATTGAAAGATCATGCAAAGACAGTTTTTTTGTTTATTTCGCAAGACAAATCGAATCGTACGTGGGAGAGGTGAGACCGGAAGTGACGATGACTAAATTCACGTGCTATTTGCGAACAAAGAAGGGTTTTGTTGCACTTCGCAATCGAAAGTGTGCGAATCGTGCGTGGAAGGTTCTCAGAAGTTTAGGGGACTGGAAATCTGGAGGATGACTAAATTCACGTGCTATTCGTGAACGAAGATGGGTTTTGTTGCACTTCGCAATCGAAAACGTGCGAATCGTGCGAATCGTGCGTGGGAGGTTCTGAGAAGTTTTGGGGAAGGAAACGAGGAGGATGACTAAGTTCACGTGACATCATGAACGAAGAAGGGTGGACATCTCCAAACCTTAGGACGCCTACCTACCTTACCTAACTAAGATAAGGTATTTTAGCTACCTAGGTGGGTAGGTAGATATTTTCCTTGAAGCCTCGGGATGAGGGGATTAGCTTGACCAACTCCCCGGCCTTAGTCCCCCAAATGCATAGGTAAGACCCGGCTTGTGAGAAGGTAGTAGCCAAATTTCAAGGCCCGAATATAAAAAGGCATATGGACAAGACCGCAGCTTCATTACAGGAGGTACCTCACAGGATTTGATCTACCTTGGTTTGCATTGTTGCACCACGTATAATGTAGTACCTCTGTCTTCGGTAATTTACGTTCCATTTTCTTCCTTCTTGACTCCGTACAAGATCAAAAGCCCTATCTTTGTTTGGCCTTTGCATTTCAAACCAGTCATCTAGACCTCATTAAAATGCATAAAATTCAACTCCATATACTCGCTAGTCCTAAGCAACAGACCCAATTACCAGAGCTGCAACACCTTCCTCCTCACTGCGCACCACGAGTTTACTCGTGACACCCGTCTTCGTAGAATATGCCATTCGGATATTGGCGACAACTCTGCCGCCAGTGACAGTTTTTCCGAACAACTTGAGCGTGTGAGTTGTCGTGTTCACGGGTACATCGGTGCCCTCAAGAGGTTGCAACGAAAGAGTCTTGGCGAGCTGTTCGGTAGCATCTAAAAATTATCAGCATCATTTCACCAATCACTTTAGCTATGAACTACTCACCTGCAATGCTCTTAACGCCGCTGAGCTGTAACGTCTCTTCTGCCTCTTCACCAGCTGCACCAACTTGCTCCCAGATATGGTTGAAGTTACCAGCAAAAGCTGGGAGAACGTAATCGCTGCCAGTGAGGTCCAAATCCTCAACTTGATATTCATCCTCATAGCCGGTCTCCTCGGGCTCACCGGTTGTGGGATCGATTTCTTTGGTGGTGAATTTGAGAACATTCGTGAAGCTGCTGACTGGGAATGATGTTTCGCCATTTGTCTTCTTAAAGGAAACGTAAATGGTTCCTGGTTCATCGGTGACAAGTTTGGCTGCAGGGATGATGAAATCTTCCTCCAGTTCTTCATCTTCTGCAGGGGTAGCTACGACGGAGACATCTTCGAGTACTGTATCTGGTAGCGTATTCTTGACTTCGTATTGAAGCACGACGTGTTCCTTGAAGATATGTTTGACTACCGAAACAACGTACTCCGTCTCTGATTCGGTCAACTCTACCACCGGCGATGATTTCAGAACGCTGCCAAAAGGTTGCATTTCTGGGATCTTGAGCAGCTCTTGTTGGTACTTTTGAGCAGCTGCGGAAGCTGATGCAACAGCCTCGGCGCCTGTCGCTGCGGATTTGGTAGGTCCTGCTTTTGGTGCCTTGACAGTTGGGGTGACAGTCGTAAGCTTTTTTGTTCTGTCTTCAGCGTCTGCCTGCTCTTTGGTAACGACAGGGATCGCTGAGATGTCGAATGGATCTTCAAATGTTGACTTATCGTCAGCAGTCACATACATGACCAATTGATGCTCGAAATATGGGAGCGCGAAAGAGTTTTCTGTCTTGGAGTTAGCATGTTCTAGGTAAACATGAAGACAAGCTTACCATTCTTGATGAATCGATCGGCCATCTCATCAGATTCGGACATGAGTCTCAAGTTCAGCGCCGCTCGATCACGAACCTCGTCATCAACATCGTCCAAGCATCTTGTGAGGAGAACAGTTACACTCCGCTTGACCTCTGGATCCTTCTGTCCTACACCGAATTTCGCGAGAGCTGTAACTGCTGCCGCTCGGACGATGGCATTCTCAAGTACGACTCGGTTATAAATGTATCGAATGTACTTGGTTGGTTGCGAGGTCTTAGGTCCTTCGATACCTAGGAGATGAAGAATTCGGACGGCCAACTTTGTAAATTCACAATCTTCAATGAATTCGCAAAGATGTGCCAAAGCATCCTCTTTTGATTCCGGAACAAACTTGATCAGATCAAACATGCTCTCCACAACTGCACGCTTAAATTCGTATCCACCTTCATCGCGCAGGATACCGCTGAGGAATGCTAGCATACCAGCCTGCTTGTTGGGGAATTTTAAGCACAAGGTCCGTATGGCTTCAACAATTGTGATCTTGAATTCGTCCGTGATATCAGCCATGAAGCCAGAGATTTGCTTCATCAAGCGATCAACGCTAGCCTCATTTCCAGTTTTAAGTAGAGTCGTGATGGCATATGTCGCAATCGAGCGGTTGCTATTTGAAATGAGAAGTTCGATGTCGGGGTTGCAAGGATGGACAGCTTGAGGCTTGAAGGAAGCGAAGTTGTGGAGGATTCGAATTGCTGCGAATTTAGTGACAGCACGAGGGGAAGTGAGGAAGAGTTGGAGAACGTGGATAGCTTGGGTCACCTCAGCGTCTGTGACATCGCGCATATCACAGATTGCTTTTGCCGCTTCAAAATTAACCATCTCGCTCTTATGTCGGAGCCAGCCGTCCAAGAGTTGCATCATTGGCCTTCGGAGTTGTTGATCCTCTTCAGCCAATTGAGCCGCCAGCCGAACAAGCATAACAGTTGCAGCAGGACTCTTCACAGCCCCTGCGGTTCCAAATTGTTGAACCATCTTCACCAATGCCATCCTGTCGTGCATCCTCATTTGGTAGAGCAGTCCAATCGCGTGGTATTGTGTCATGGTGGAGTTGTTGACCGGCATCTGTCCACTTGACGTGGAGAATCCGAGGGAGAACACACTAGAAGACTTTGTAGATGTAGCCGCTTCTTGTGTCTCGCTCTGCCATCTTCGAACAACATCGCGGGCAATAGGTAGGAGGTGGTAGGAGGAAACGAGAGCGGCGGAGGAAACAGATGGATTCTTGTCAACGATTGCGGTCTTCATAACACGCTCAATGCTTTGGACAGTAGACGCCTAGGATTGTCAATTATATCCCCTTCTGCCAAATGCGCGCGAACTTACATCAATGATACGGCAGAGCGCACGAATTGCATTCGGTCGGTAGATCGCGTCTGTACCACCGCCAGTATCTTTCATAATCGTGCTCGTAACCATAATAATGTCCTCCGCCGAATGCGCCAGCTCCTTAATGATAAGGTGGACCATCTGTCGTAAGCTGGCATCTTTGTTTTGGAAGAGCTTCGAGATTCCGAAGAAAAGGGTTGTGGCCTCGTTGGTAGGAAATCGTTCCCCAGTATACAAAACTAAGGCAATTTTCGTGAGAAGGACTCGACATCTTCGAGGCTGTATGGGGGAAGAATTGAACAATCGTGCTGTCTTCTGTTAGCTGTGTTGTCAAATATAAGGGGTTCACCGACCCTCTTGGAAGACAGATGTCCTGTCGACCCTCATGATGGCCGAGTCGGCGTCTTCGTCTTTCTTGCTGTAACTCATGGTGAGGGAGGTGAGCTCCTCAGCTTCATGAATCGCAGGTCAAGAAGGTTTGGGTATAAGTTACTCCAGATGTGTTCTTGAAGTCGCGACGTAGCCAAATCCGCCGGTGGGCTGAAGCTAATTAAGCGAGCGGAATGCCTTGGTGGAGCGGAGCGGAGAAACATCCTGGAGAACCATCTCCAATCTACAACGAGGCTCGAGAGAGCCATGGTTTAGGTTCCGACTGTCTTATTGAACATTCTTAGCAGATCTAATGGGCATAATGGGGACAATAAATATAATGTGTGTTGTGAAGCGATGCAGCCAACCCAGTCCCAGTAGTAGAATCTCCGCCCCGCCTTTGGTTGGAACGAAAAGGGGCAGTGTGTGTGAACGACAACTCTGGTGATTAATCGATTACCGAATCAAAACACAAGAGTTGACTTTGGCTGTCATAGGATGACTCTGCAAGGCCCTTCAAGTTCTTTGCTTTTATTCCAATGAGTCTGCCAACAACTTCTTTCTCCTGGTTGCTTGACTACAAGTAGATACTGTACAAGTATGTTTGGGAAGTATCAACTCCTGATAATAAAGGCATCCAGTATCGCCAATATACTTCAGTCAGTGTGAAGGTGAAGGCCAAAGTGAAGTGTCTGCCTGCTTAATGCCTCCCTGTTTTCAATGGTTGTATGAAGTTCTTCATTCTGTCGGGGTAGCGAGCCTCGACCTGAGGGATCCGGCAACCGACGGTTCAAAGAAAGCAGAAGGGAGCCCAAAAAAAAGAAAGCAAATGTGGCATAAGAACAAAGAAAAGTGTCCCAAAAAAGAAATCAACAGATCTATCTCAACTCTGCTTCAAGCATGATTTTTTTCTAGCGACAAAAATAACATTATTGCAAAAAAGATATTTCCGGTACCGGGAATCGAACCCGGGGCTCTCCGGTTCTCTGACAGCACATTGAAATGTGGTCATGAAAGCGGAGTATGTTAACCCCTACACTATACCGGATGATTTGATACGAGAAGCTGGTTATCTCATCAGATATGCGACATGATACTGGAAGCGAGCGCATCCCGGAACAAGGACCTGGGGACCTAATCACTACCTTGGGAATATCCCCTGGCTAGCAGTATTGTATATGAAAGTTGAAAAAGACAGATATGTTCCTGTTCCCATCGCGACTTGGATTCTTTCAGTATACAGCATCTTTTGACAGGGGCTTATGTTCCTGGCCGGCCCAGAAGCTGGTCGAAGCTCCCGGACCGAGAGTCCAGAGTCCAGACTATCCAGGGTGCCACTGTGAGGCTTATCGACAAGGACTAGCGCCAACCTTTCAGTAACCTCCTCCGTACAATAATCTACCCGAAGTCTTTCTTAATTTCAACCACAATCCGCCAGTATTGCATTGTAGGCCATTTAACATCGAGTTCAGCCGGTTCAATCCGTCTCCATTCACGAACCCATCTGCGCAACGCTGACGACGTGTCCCCCGCGGACAGATTGGATCTTCACGATGGACTACCCTTATTTCGCCGCAGCCCCGCAACCGTACCAGTTCCTGGGTCTCCCTCCAACACCCGCTCATACAGCCTCCGGCAACTCGGACGACTTCAGCAACTCCCCACCTGTTCGTCCCCCTTCTCGTTCCTAGCCCCTTTACATCTAATTTGGAAGACAGGATGATTTCAATCAATTCCAGACCTTCGATTACAACCAGTTCGCCCCGAATGGGCTACATCAGGACAAAGCTCCCAATACCCAGCAAAAACCCAACATCCGCCCAAATAAAGGCTTTGATGTACAGCTTGAGATGAATGTGGAAGAGTCTCGGAGAGGTAGTAACAGTGACGAGGAAGATAGGGATTTGACACCCGTACAGCTGAAACGCAAGGCTCAGAATCGCGCTGCGTAAGCTTTGCTCTCCTTTCTGTCCTTTTGTTCTTGGCGGAAACTCATGATTAGCAGGCAACGAGCCTTCCGTGAGCGCAAAGAGCGCCACGTTAAAGATCTAGAAGCCAAACTCGTAGCCCTCGAAAAGAACTCGCTATCCATCGTGGAAGAAAACGAGCGCCTAAAACAGCAACTCCAGAAGGCTGCCACGGAGAACGAGATCCTAAGAGCTACCTCTGCCAACCCCTCTTCGCCCAATCTCCCTGACGCGGGACCTATGCGGTATAGCCCTACCGATTTCTACACTGAGGTGCTGCACGCGCATGAGAACAAGACGCCCAGTCATAGGATCGTAATCAGTGACAAGGGGGAGAGGCTATTGGCGGCGGGTGCAACCTGGGACTATATCATAAAGCACCCGCTTTACGAGAAGGGATTAGTGGATGTTGGGAATGTGAGCGAGAGGTTGAAGAAAGTTGCAAAATGTGATGGTCAAGGGCCGGTATTTGAGGAGAGAGAGATTTTGGATGCCATTGAGCACAGCGTTGCGAGTGGGAGCGATGAGTTATTGTAATCAACTGCGACGGTGATACAAAGCTCTGGCGACACAAGCTGCGGCCACGATGACATGGGAGATGATGAGACGATGCAAGTATGGTCATGGCCGTCAAGGAGGAGAGTTGAAATGAGACTGACTGCCGCGCAGAGCTGGTCAAATTCCTCGAGAGGGCACTATTGGTTGGTAATTTGGGGAGCCGAGGTACAGGTGTTCGGAACAAAACATTGGGACTTAAGGACTTGGGAGGATTCAAATCTCGAAGGAGTTGAGGGCGGGGCAGGTTTACTTCGTGGTTCTATCTCCCACAAGCGTTCGTCACATACAAATTTAACTGGATTTTTTGATCCAGATCAAACTGAGATAGCAAAGGAAGAGAAGTACGTACCTTATATCTACAACAACCTGGGTTGAGCTTGCGAGGAGTAGGAGTTCTCACGTGATTGCTGCGCCGCTTGATCTGATTGGCCGATAGGCAGAGGAAGCGCCGGGAGCCTAATCCAACTTCCTTTCTGATAAGAGATTCATCAATCTTACACATCTTTCAACCGCCCAGCATGCTCGTCCCCGTTTTGCTCCCTTTCTTGGTCTGTTCTGCTTTAGCATCTATTGTACCCCAGGTCCCCATCAGAGAATATGTGCCCTTTGAAGAATCATCTGATTTCATAACTTATCAGAGTCACGTGTCTCCGCAGCACTCCATTCGCATCAAGCGCCAAAATGCAACTCTTTGTGACACTCCTGTAGACCAATATACTGGCTGGCTGGATGTCGGCAATAAGCATCTTTTCTTCTGGTACTTTGCGAGCGAGAACGACAATTCTGAATCGACCTCCTCCCCGCTCACTCTATGGCTGACAGGCGGTCCAGGAGGTTCCAGTATGTTGGGGATGCTTCAAGAGCTCGGCCCATGCCTGATCAATGAACATGGCAATGGAACTATATACAATCCGTATGGTTGGAACAAAGACTCGGCTTTGATATTCTTAGACCAACCTGCCGGTGTTGGGTTCTCATATGTCGATGAGGGGGAAGTAGTCCCGGGAGATTCTTTCACGACTGCTGCCGATGTGCATCTGTTCATGCAGATGTTCGTGAGCCAGGTCTTCCCCGAGCATCTAAACGGACCTTTTATCATTACGGGGGAGAGCTATGCTGTGAGTACTTCGGGATTTGCTTCGATTAGCATCCACAAAAACTTGTGATCTTGGCTATATATAGACGTTCGAAACTTGCTGATATTGAGAATAGGGTCACTACATTCCCGCCTTAGGTGCAGAGATTTTGAGCCAGAATATTTTACACCCGCATCAACCTCAAGTTCCATTGAAATCTGTGGCTATTGGTAATGGTTATGTGTCGCCGTTGGACACCGCCTATGGGTACTGGGAGACACTCTGTACTACCAACCCAGGGGTAGAAACACCTATTTTTAACGAAACTCGCTGTGAAATCATGGCGGCTAACTTACCCCGCTGCATGGACGTCTTAAGAACATGTTATGAGCGCCCCGACCCTGCAATTTGCAGCGCTGCTAACATGGTATGCTGGGATGGAGTGATTGTTCACTATGATGGCGAGTCAGGAAAAGGTGGCCGTAATCGATTTGACAGTAAGTACCACTTTTCTTTTGTAGTTTCTGATTAAGAGCACTTCCCCTTCACATTGATAGAACACAGCTGATCCGGCTTCATATTTAGTCACTGCACCTTGCGAGATTGAAGACTTTTGCTATGCTAGCACGCCCATGATTGAGAAATATCTTAATCTACAGAGTTCTTTTGAGGCTCTCAATGTGCCCTCGGCCATCAAAAACTATTCCTTTTACTCAGCGGAAGTTTCTCTAGCCTTCGAACTGACCACTGACCTCGGGATTTCCATGGAGCCGCAACTACAGTATCTCCTGGCAAATCAGATCGACGTTTTAATCTATCAAGGAAATCTGGATCTGGCCTGTAACACCGCCGGTGCGAAACGTTGGACGTCTAATCTTCAGTGGAAAGGCCAGGCGGAATTTACGTCAAAGGAGTTGAAGCCCTGGAAGAGTATTGTGGGTGGTAAAGAGAAGGAAGTTGGCACGTTCAAGGAGGTCAATGTTAAGATGGTTGAAGGTGATCAGAAGAAGACGAGGTTTGCATTGGTCACGATTGATGGCTCTGGGCATATGGTGCGTTAGAACCCGAAATTTTCTTCGAAAGCGATTAGATCTAACGAGCAATATAACAGGTTCCTCAGGATCAGCCAGAGGTGGCTCTTGACATGCTGACGAGATGGTTAGCTGGGAAGCCATTTGACTGATTCGTTGGCTCCGATGTTGAGTCTGCCTGAGATCAGAAAAGTTACCAGATTTGGAACAGGGAGACTCCACAAACCAACTCTCGCTCTCCGCCCAACTATCTCAGTTCCTCTATACATTACATGCAGAATTATACATGGACATCGATCAAAGGCTGTTCCCAAATTTAGAAACGAGCCTAATTACCTTTCATTCTATCACGCCTTCCACTTTACATGAACCAACCCACAGGCAAGCAGTCTCTTCTGTTATTGAACTAACCAGCAGCTCCACCCCTCCCCAAAAATCACCATTCTATTTCCCTTCCCTCCCTATTCCAAAACCTCCCAGTGTCCTCCAGCCCAATACGCTTCAAAACCTCCCACAAGCCACTCACCGCCACCTCCGGCTCTACCGCCTCTTTCAGCTCCGCCGACGCAGGATCCAACCCCGACTTCACAATCCCCGGATGCATAATCGCGACCGTGACGCCCCTCTCCCTCAAATCCACCGCCATGCTCTTGCTCACCGCATTCAGCGCCGCCTTCGACGCTCGGTACGCGTACGCGCCCCCTGAAGAATTGTCCCCGATGGACCCCACTCGCGAAGACACATTCGCGATGGTTGGATTGCGCGCTTCTGGCGAGAGGAGATTCGGAAGAATCGATTGAACGAGCAGCAGGGGGCCAAATGTATTGGTCTCGAAAGTCTTGGTGAGTGTTGATAGAGACACGGTTTCTAACGTATCGCTGGCCTTGGGGGGCATGATTCCTAGTCCGGGATCTCTTAGCTTGCTGTATATGTGGAATGGTGGGGATGGGATGGGACTGGAAGTTGCAAGTGTGCTTTACCGGCAATGTTCAGGAGGAGATCTACGGGTTGGGAAGCTAGAGCTTGACTGAACCCGGCGATGGATGCGTGGGAGGTGATGTCTAGTTGGTGGAGACTCGCGGCGCCGAGGTTGCGCATGTTCGACCCGACCACGAGGTCACAGGCGTAAACAGTCCAACCCTACAGACGGTTTATTAGGATCTCTTTTACCTAGATCTATACCTAGGTAGATTTGGAGTAGGTAGAGTTGCGCATCATTCAAGGCAAAGAGAGTCACGTGAATATCAAAGAGTTTCTCCTTCCATCATTAAGAGGACCTTGTCTCTTTTTGTAGTGTAAGGCCCTCACTCTCTATATCTCAGTGGAGAACTCTCCCAAATCCTGGGAAAATAGAGTTAATAATCCAGGAAACCATTGATTCATACCTCACTGACAAGTCTCTCCGCAAATTTCCAGCCGATCCCGCTATTAGCCCCTGTTACAACTGCTGTCGGCATCTTGAACCTTGAGTTTACACTTGCTGCCTTGCGGTATTAAGGAGTAAAAGAGGGAATGCTATCAAGGACATGATATACCTGCGCAGAAGTACTCCCCCGCTCACATTTATGCAGGTTATTGTGGAGATGACGTCGTGCTTCGGAGAAAAGTTATTTTCCTGCCATATATAAGAACTATAATAGAACCAACCTTTGTGAAATCTGTGCTTTCTATCTATATGGAGTACAAGTAACTCGGGGGATTTATTAAAGACTACCTCGAGATCTGGTCTCTTGGATAAGTCGACATCACGTGACATGGTCCGCCGTCCCCCCTTTCTCTCCTCTGGCGAGTATCAAGCCTCACTGCCTATTTCGCTTATAAAGGGGGCAAGGTCTCCAGGTCTCATCCATGCTTCCCTCCATATATTTTGAGCACAGCTTTACTCTCCCAGGGTCTAAATGTTCTACTCTCCTTTCCCCTTTTCCGTCAATGTCTTCACTTCTTATCCCTTTTTGACATAAATCTACACAGGCCTTGACCAGAACCAGGCTCACGGAGTCAGACGTTGGGGGACGGGAGACTAGAAATGAAACAAAGGGTATGTAATTCTTCAAGTCAGAAGGTGTACCTGTATTAGTGTCAAATCCTTCCATGCGTAGAATCTGAGCACTCGCTCATTATCCGAGACCCCAGGTTCCGGATAATGCGTACAAGCATGTCCTAAATGCAAACTCCCTAACGCCAGCTGTGTAAGATCACCAATCCCTCCCTTAGGATATAAACCCAACCAATAATACACAATGTAACCTCCTCATGCGCTCCCTAAGCACCACCCATCTCCACCTCTGGCAACAAATCATAATCCAAGAAGGTCGCTTCCTCAAAATCCATATCGGCATCTGAATTCTCCTGCCCCACTATCGCAAGCCCAGCCCCGAATTTCGAAGCTCCTCTCCTCCTCGGAACAGCCATTACTCTCTGCCCCAAGACGGTAACAGCATCCCGTACATCATCCACCTGTTCCTCTTCCTCATCAAGATCAAATCTCCTCTTGTTCACCACAGGCGCATCAACACTGACATCACTATTCGTGCTACCTTGGCTTAACGGCGGAACCTCATCCTCGTCGTCATAGTCAAGGTCAATGGCACTGCTGTCACCTTCATCATATGCCCCCGACTGCTGCTGAGCCAGGCCTCCGACTTTCATAATCCCACAAAAGGGCGCCAACTCCCTCGTCCTAGGTCTCGGGGTTATCTTCTTTACTGGGTTCCGTTCTGGCGTCGGCGTTGGATCGGAAAATAAAGTGAAAGCAGAATAGGAACCGGTTTTGTAGCCTTCAGGAACAGATTTGCGGACACGCATGCCAACCGATAAGAGATTGGCCTGGATGCTGGGCGGGAGAGAAGGGCGAAGCTCGGAGGTAGAGTCGTGCGGTAGCTGTGAGACAGAGTAGGTTGTGCGGGGCGAGGTGGTGCTGGGTGATTGGGTGAAGTAGGAGGTTATAGGGGGTTGGGAGCCAGCGTAGGGCCGTTTGGCTTGGTGGGCGGGGGCCATTATGTCGCTATCGTAGGGGTCGGGGCCACTGAGTGATCTTATTGCCGATTGAGGGGTTGAGGGGTTGAGGGGGCTGGATGGTGGATGATGGAGAGGAGATGGTGTTGGGAGAGAGAGAGCACGGTTGTCGGGGAGAAAAGGAGAATCGGTTTGGACGTCGCGTCAGAGAAGCGCCACGATACGCGCAAAAGAATGAACCGCGTTTTTTGGCGTTTAGTGGCTTTCTTACATAATACACAGACAACCTCCAAGACCTTCCAGACCTCTCCTCTACTAAGAAAGAATAAAGGCATCAAAATAAGAGCGGACAGTCTTAATTATTTGCAGGCAACATATGAATCTCGATAGAAATGGTTATTGCTTCTTGGAAAGTCTCTACTAATGTCCCAAACCTGAATTATGCCTCGCTCAGCATCGAGAAGCAGATTCATTATTCCCCCGGCATTTGACCCACCCCAGAACCTGTCTTCTGGCTGTTGAATACAAGATGGTGAAGAAGCTGAAGTAGTTTCTCTTATTGGTTGAGAACCCCGTTCTTGTTTCAACTTGCCTCATCTCTGCGGTCCCCCGCTGAGATCTCCTCTGGTATCGGAGGCGGCCCTGAAACCCACGTCCTTGGTTTCTGTCCGCAACCTATGAATCGTGCTTCAATTGAGGTGTCATGGCTGTCTAGAGAGTTCTCTACTACTTCCCAACTGTCTTCACTGATAGGGTCTCCTTCGCTTGCGGTTGTTTCTTCCTCGTTTGGCATTGCTTTATCTTTCCCTTGAACTCTGATTCCCATTTTCTCGTCCTTATCATCCAATCTGGACTGTTTTTCCAACTCTCTGTTAAATCGGGATTGGGTCATGATGTTGGTTTTGTTGTTGCATATCTCGGGGTCTGACAAAAGAATATTTAAGCAAGTATCTGAACAAAGACATCGTGTGTGTGGTAACAATTTTCCAGAATTGGCCCGAAATTCTCAAAGAAATAATTTGTACTTGGAGCACAGCCTATCATTGTACATACTTGCTCCACCAAAGCCCGAGCTTTTGTTGGAACCCTTGCAGAGATCCTTTTGAACGTAATGAGACTTTGTGATATGGTTTTGATTTGTGAAGACACTGAAGAGGTGGACAGTAATTTTATTTTCTTTCTACGAGTTCTTCAACAGGCAGGCCAAAGACTACCCCAAGCCCCTCCCCTAAAACCATCTCTTGTATTCAAGCACACAGAATCATATAAAATGGTGTTTACCAGGCCAAGTGGTATGCCGTAGAGCTCCCGAGCTGTACTTCGCTACGTCTAAGCTCACCAATCGCCGCAGAATATACCGCAGAAGTTATAGAAAGGACGACGACGGCGACAAAGAAACCCTTCATTTTGTCGATCGATTAGTTCTTCTCGAGCTCGTTCTGCGCGAGTGGGACGTAGCTCGACTCCTTTCCCATGCCGGTGGCAAAGGAGCGAAATAATTGGCCCAGCTTGAGTACCACGAATGGACGAAGTAAAGGGCTGGCAGAAAAATAAAACAATGATCTCTCAGCTCCGCCTGAATTGCTTTTGTGAATCCTCACAGAGCGCGACCAATGAGAACAAAATGTCAAAGTCTGGAAAATCTTACGAAGGCCTCGCCGGTATAGATTGACTTCAGCATTCTCCCGATACCGATAATCCGGGACGGCTTGCGTGGTCTTTTCCGAGTAAGCTTAAATACAAGCAACCTTCCTTGATACTTACCCCACATAGAATCTAGAGTTGCCCCACCATAATGCAAAGACGGGACGATTGTGCGGGGTACAGGAACTACTCGATAAGTCCGATAAGCCGATAAGCTGAGACACAGCCGGCAGGATACTGCGCATCTCTTTATGACCACGGATCTTGAGGAGTAAATTTAGGTATTGTCCTGTGTTGTTATGGCTTTTGTCTTTTCCCTGAATCTCACTCAGGAACTGACCCTAAGTTCACCCAGAAAGAGCATATATCTGGAGCTTGGAGCTTGACACCATAGACTATAGTGCTTCAGCATCACAATAAGCTAGACCCCCAGCGATACGAGCAGCATCAGTGCTATCTGGAGGATGGGAGTTTATGGTGTATGGAAGATCTTCAGCGCCCTGTTAAGTTCCAGGCTTAAGTTGTAGATTTTGCTGCCCCTGTCTCCCTGTACTCGTGTGCCGTCCTGCCGCTCTTTCTCCGCCGGCAATCTCATCCATTTCCGTCTCTTATACGGAACGGGACTGTAGTGGGTTAAAGAAACGACATGCATGAGGAATCCAAAGCTGGAATTCTGCACCTCGGTTCGCACTTAGCCGGATATAGAAGATTGTTATAGGATCTGGCCTTTTCGTACCCCAGATAGCCCGTGTCATTATTGAGTTTGAAAGGCTTGCTTTGCTTCCGCGAACACGAGAGAGTTCTCGAGTTCTCCTCTCACGACCTGTTCCTCTCTTAGTGTCTAGAAAATATTAAAAGGTCAAGTAGGACAGTTACTTTAGTAGTATTCTGTTAGAATTGAGCAATATGCTCGATCAATTAGGGAGATACAGCGCACTTCCAAGCCACGAAGGAAACAAACAGCCCGAAAATAAAGCTCTGAACCGCCGGCAAAGAGTTTCACTACCTTTGAAGATCTTTTTCTATCACAGCAACTATTTTCTATCATATATTTTGCTTTTATTCCTCATCCTACAGTCCTACTTTTCCAACAACACCAGAAAGACAGGCGGCAAAGTGCACATCTCCTTCCCCCAAAGTTCCAGAAGTGTAGATGCCTTGTATTTTCTGCAGTAACTAGTTGGTATTTACAACTTTTGCACAAGATACGGTCTATTAAGAGGAGGTAATCTTTGACTTCAAATTTCAATAGCTTCTGGAAGAACCCCACAAAAGCCACTACATATAAAGGTCTATCAGCTCCTGATACCGATGCGATGTGGGACCGTCTTTTTAGGGATCTTATTTAGCACGTTAAGATCAAGGAATAGAGACAAACCGCTACCCAGAGGGACTCGAGGAGGTGCAAATGCTCACTTTGTCATTTTGAAGCTTGTTCTAGAGATACATAAGGTACATCACTCACCGTTTCCTCTTTCTTTCCGGCAGGACATTCAGAACGCTGCATGCAGTCTCTACAAGCGAATCGCAGTAGGGTTTCATTGATTCACTGCCATATCAGGGTTCAACTTAAACTTCAATCAAGAGCCTTGATTCGGATGTAGCGAGAAGCGCAGTATATAAACTCCCACCATCCCCATCTTTGTTCCTACTTACGCACCGGTTTTCACTACCATGTCTCCCACCCTAGGGTGAGGCCGACGATTAGATTTTAGTGGCGCTGCCAACCGTTTGTCTCGATTAGATTCCGAGAAGTATTCACAGAAGGACAAACACATCGTCATTGCCTGAACGCGAACCTTTCAATACTTTCTCTCTCTCTCTCCATGGACCATGGTATAAAATATATTAACAACGGTTTATTGTCGTTGTGGATATATTTTTCTCGTTGTCGTTGAATTTGATCGTTGGCACTTTTACTTATCATGGTTGTATTGCATCTGGAAAGATTCCTTGAGGGAGTAATGATCAGTCAAAATGATAGTGATATAGTTCATTCCACGCTATACCTAGATGACCTCGGACTGTAGCGGCATAGGACAATGCGGCCGGTAACTTGATCCATTGGCGTTGTAGTAGTTGTTTGTTTGGGATGAGGGGATACAAAGATTGTGACGGTATATACCCAAGTTTGACATCCGACGCATCACTTAATGAGGAAATGATGCGAGAGGGGAAAAAGATTGCCATTCACTGACTTCTCATATATCAGTGCATCTATATAAACGCCTCTAAGCCCATCTAAATCTACCATCTTATATGCACCGAACTCCCACAATGCAAGGCACAGCATGCTGGCCACCAAGTACTGGAACCCAAGTCCTATCTAATAGAGAACCAACTCATATACTATTGCTCCATCCCTCCTCTTTCAATGCCCATTTCACCGCAGCTAAGACATCGTCCGCGATTGTTGTTGGCACGTACTTTGGTTGAGTGCCTGCGCGGAAAACACCCGTTTTGACGAGAATGCTCGTCCATTTCGTGCCCAATGGGCTTTGGTACTCGTTCGCGCCTCTAATATCACTTTCCGGGTTGTCGCCTACCATGAACACTCTCTGCAGTTTACCGCCGTTGCCACCAAGCATTTGTGTGCGGTACTTGTTGAGGACCTTCTCGGCGTAGTTGTAGGTTGTGGGGTATGGCTTGCCTATCACGGTACGCTCCAGCGCAGCGCCGCTGGTCGTCGCTTCCCAGACTCCCTGTAGGGAAGCTTGGAAACCGCCTTGGCCAAGTCGGGGCAGGTGGTAAGAAGCAGCCCAGAAGAGATCGGGATTGGAGAAGAAGAGCGGCGGTTGGCCATCTTGTTGCCAGCCGTTATTTGGAAGGTTTGGGTTACCGTTCTTCTCGGAATAGGTGCCGAGGTAGCCTTCCTTTGAGAGAAGGAGATCGAGGATGATTTGGGAATCGAGGGCCCAGTCGCGGGGATCGTTAAAGACAAATATGGCGTCTATTTTGAGAGAGTTTGCGATATTGTTGAGGTCTACCGGGCGTGGAAGCGGTCGGGTGGATTTGTTGTAGTAATCGGAGAAGACCTTGCTGAAGGGCCAGATTGTCGGATATGCCATGAGGATATCGCCCGGTGTTACAACATTTTTGAAGCCGTACCTATTTCCATCATCAGGATCGTTTCGCCCCTCTTCTTTTTGTTATGCTCACATCTCAGCGACCCTTCGACATTTGTCTCCATCTCCACCTGTTACCAGAATTGTTTTGTCCTTCAAGCTCCCGATAGTCTCGGAACCTTCGACAAGCTGCTTGAACGGTGTATGTGACTGGACAAAATTGTCTTCGGAGAGAGGGACGCCTAGTTTCTCGCTCAGCTCCGCGACGCGTGCGCTCTCGTGCTTTCCACCGCCATTGGTCAACAGAATGAAGGGGATATTGTTGTTGTGGAGGTGACTCAGAGCTTGGGCGGCACCGGGAATTGGGGCTGAGGATCTGAGGAGAACGCCGTCGATACTTAAAATCAGGACTTGTCAGCGAATGCAACTTCGCGGAAGAGGGAAAGAAGGGAAGAAAGGAAGAGGGGTTGTACTCGAAAGCAAAAGCAAAGCTCGGCACGTCCGCGGCAACTGCAGAGCTCTGATATCGACGAGATTCACAGAATCCACGCACCACGCGATGACCAACAGCCGGAGCCTTCTTGCGGACGTTGGAGACTTGGGTGAGGGGCGAAGGATAAGATACAGGAAGTTTCGTCCTTGTCCGCAATTGGGGCAATGGGTGGTAGTCGATTTGTAGAGTCCGGACCGCTGGTGGATGCGCTGAAGGAGAACATGGGGCAAATGAAAGAGGCAGACGCCTCTGCACAAGGAGCCGCGAATGGCACCGTTGCATCATGGGCAGTTGTGCGGTTCACGGGTACTCAAGGAGCAGAGGGAGGGGAGGATGGAGGATGGAGTTGTGGCGACGAGCTTGGAAAGGCGCGAGAAGCAATCGGGACAATCAGGACGGACCGAGGGACGTTGAAGACCCCTCGCTTAGCTCGCTTATCTATCAAGGTGGCCCAAGCTTCTCAGGGGTTTTACTACCGTCACCCCTGGGGCGAGCGCAGAGGAATGTGGTTTACATTCTATTACTGAGAGTCGTGGTGTTCCAGATGCACTATTCAATGATTGAAAGTTCTCGATTTTCTCCTAGAAGCGCTGTAGTAATTCCCTTATTCCAGTCTACCGGTCTATCGACTAGCTGGAATACGTATCCTTCAGTACTACGTCGAGTATTAGGATCGTCAGCGTACGCGGCGTCTCTGGAGCAGGCAAAGGGGCGTCCCGTATTCCCTGCATCCCCCGTATTTGATAGCTAGATGGCGTAGCATCGGTATTAAGAAAGGGGGACACTCCATGGCCTTCGCTTAAACTTCCGCTAATCTCGCTCCCTTTTTACCTCTCCTCTTCGCTCCTGCTCGCGTTTTTTGAACAGGAGCTACTCGTTTTCTGAATCCTCGTCCTTCTGTCTTCGTTCGTCGTCCGACGGCTCTCCTTAGTCTTGGCGCCCGCTCGTACGGTAGCATACAGATATCATATGACTGTATCTGTAGCTAGTGGGTGTTCCGGCGAATGATTGGTAAGGACCTAGGATATCCTCGTGGCTGATCGCATGCCGTCAGGCCTGGTGACTATAGTAGCATATAGAATTGAACCCACTTTGCGTTGGTAACTATATACCTCTTGTTCGGTTGCTTTACCAGTATACGGCGTGAATTCGTCAGGCCGTGTGATGAGTACACGAATCCCTGATCGAATTTGAGCGTCAGGTTCGCGAAAAACCCCTACCAGTAGAGCGCTTTCGTGAAGTTGTTGACACTCGTCTCTTAGCTGTCCGCATCCTGATACGGCCATAGCCTCGCGAAGAGTTCCTTTTCCGCGTCATTATCAGCATCCTCAATAAATGAATCTCTGAGCTCCGCCACAGCAATCCGTATCCGGTCATAATCGGTTGGATCTACCATCCCATCTGAAGGCAGTCCCCAATTCTCCCGAAAGAGCCTTAATATTTCACCAACGTTACTCATACTCTCCTCTTCGGCCGCGTGTACTGCAAGTTCCTGCTCGGTAAAGCTCACAGGACATATATCAGACCCCGGACAAAGGTCTTGCCATTGCTCGACAATTGAAAGCAGTGCCCGGCGAAGGAAAAATACATCGTGATCCTCCCATACGTTAATAACAAGGCGTGATGGTTCTATTCGCATATCGGCATTTTCCAGTTGCAGGGCAGCCCAATGCCTCGGGTTTTTGCTCTTGGTCTCAGCCTCGTAATATTTATGGCAAGCCTCGCTCTTCCGGTCACTGTCAATCTTTGCCTTTTCGCTTTGGTCGAGGCTGTCATAATCCTCTGGAAGCTTGGACAAGGCCCAACCATCACCGACTGTTCTTGGATGGTGAAACATTCTCGGGACACCACATTGGTAATAGAGGGGCATAATGGCAGCTGATTGCCAATCAATTATGCGAGTGATTTGCTTTGAATCGGGGTCGACGAATACATTGTCAAGATGGAGGTCTGGATGCCAAAGCGTTGGAGAGTGTGTATCGTCCGTCCCTGGGGGAGGCACTATAGCTGGAGCGAGTTGAAGATACCGATCTAAGAGATCAAGCACCTCCTCGGGCAACTCAGGTTCTATGGAGGACCGATGATAATTCATACGAGGATGGGCATAGGTTTTGATAAACTTTATCTCATTTGTAGCCATAGCCTCTACAAATTCAAGCGGTCCGTTATCTGCGTACCGTTAGACCAAGCCTAGTTGCACACACTAAATGGAAGACTCACAGGGTCCCCTATTCATGTCCATGCCAGCCCTATCACCCCGCCACAGCCCGCTTGAGACGAGCGGCCCTAACTTGAAACGTTCATGTACCGACGAGTGTATTGGCACACCAGTTGTTAGGGTGATATCGCTGGACATATCCTCTGAAATATCGCTCCTAAAATAGATGCAACCAGATTTCACGAATTTTGTGGATGCGAGCTTCCGCTCTATCTCCACAATCTGCGATATCATTTTAAGCCTGTGCTTCATGGGCCATTGATACCAAAGACTGCCTAATGGTTTGCCTGGGGCCTTTTCCTCTAAGATGTATTCTGCACCAACTGAATTGTTTGGATCAGCAGACCAGGCAATGACACGAGGAGTAGGAATATCTAATACATCGCGTAGCTAACGTGTAAAAGTTAGGTTTAAATCTTCGGTTTAGGGATAGAAGTACTTACAAATTCGCGGGTAGCTACTTCTGACGCCGTTGTAAAATAAGCAGGCCCCGCAATCGGATTTGGGAGCTTTGCAAGGACCTCTGAGCCATTATCCATTGTAAGAAGGTAAACTTTATTATTAAGCCCTTCACGACACTTGAGAACTCGAGTGCCTCAAATCCAAGTCAGCCATGAATGTCATGCATGAATAGCAGGTATCATAGAGACGTACAATAACGGGCACCCTCGCTAGACACCGCTGTAACTGCAGCTTTCAGGAGTTGTTGGAGGTCAAATTTGAGATATCTTTTTGACAGTTGTAGTGATTCATTGTATCTGTGTCAGGTTGGCGTTAACACACATAACTTGAGGCTTGAGCAGTACGGACGAATGTCAAACGTACATCCAGCGATTCCTTGTGTATCTGTAGAGCTCCTCTTCTGAAATATCTTCCACTACAAACATTAGGATCCGTAAGTATGAGGATATGCAATACCATTACACATACCACTACCATTAGACCTCTCAGCGCTGAGGAGAGGCGTTGCTGTTGCGCGGTTGGCACTCTGCCTTCGTACTAAAGACGCAAACGTGGCAGCAATCGACGGTCGAATATCTCGACGAACAATTGTTCTAGATGTATATGGCCAGCAAAGTAGTGAATAATTCTGAAACTTAAGAGACATGCTTTGCTTTAGTTGAATTGGTAGTTGGGGTTGTCATCGAATAGATCTCTGGACAAACAGGCGGTTGCGGTTATTTGTAACCTAAATTGAGCCTAGCGTAGATGCCGCTTCAGGGGTATTTCCAGATACGGGGGCAAAAAGGGTCTCGGTCTGGTAGAACATCTGATTATCACACGCCAATCAGAATGAGGATGGTGAGCTAAGGTGAGTTAGGTCAGCTCCCTTGTGTATAAGCAGTGCGATGCTTATTTATGTAATGATAATAGCTGTTTTGAGAGTTTTTTGGGGAGAAATAGGAATTGGGGAGTTTGAGACTGGAACACATTAGACAGCCTCTGAATGAAATTTAAGCGAAGTCTCCGTCGGGCCATGTAAAGCTGGCCGCAGCTGAACGGATAATTAAAGCCTCAGGCACAAGGTTCTGAATAGCGACGCGATGTGGCTTAGAATCTTAGGCTTCCATTACTCCAAAACATTACAAGTTACTATCTATCCAAACTCCCATCTAGTCTACAAACTTACAAGAATGGTCTCAATCATGAAGCCTAATATTCCTACCAATCTGCCACCATATGGCCTGGACAGATCTGACGCGCTCCATCCTTCATCTATCCTGGCTAACGAGAATTTCCGATCAAGTTCTCTGGAAACAGTACGACCTTCCACTAGGGACGAGAAGGATCCAGGAGACTTCATTCCCCCGCCTCCTCTGATATCCTGCTCCGATTTTGTTCCCCGGCCCCTAGTGGAGTTGTTGATGCGGAGGAAGAAGAATAGCGCTCTTGGTGTCAAGTGGCTAAAAGGCGACGAGATCACGAATATGGAAGGCGCTATGCATACTTTTGTTACTCCCGTCATATCGAGGTGTGAAATAAATGGCGATTATAGTTATAATCCTGCCTTTGGTGGTCATGGCATCAATAGATTCGGAGACACGTTACAAAGGTCGAGAACCGACGGGAGCAAACGGAAATACCAACTCGCCAGGTTTGTAGTATTGAGTGCTAGTATCCAAATGGATTTTGAGGATGCCAGAGTTATGCTCAGTGCTTGTATGCTTGAGGGATCCGAAACTATCGGTCACGATATATTATCCGATAGCGCATGGGCTATTCTGGACAAGAAGGCAAAGCAGGACGACAAACAAAGACGAGCCTACGATGAATCGTTACGGCAGCATATGATATATCATCTTACGGAAGCACGTCGATTACCTGCAAGAAACAGTGTTAAAGATCTATTGGATATAAATGAAACAATCCAGCTTTTGGAGTCATTCATCACAACACCAACAGACAACGCAGACAAAATTGTGGGCAAGTTTACCAGTTTGGACAATCGAATTATCTCCGTCGAAATCCTTTTCAATACGGCTGTACAACAAGCGAAGAATGAGCTAGCAGCTCTCGAAGTTTTATGTCCTCAAGGCTATGTTTATACCTACGACCCTGCTTCTATGTTCGCTCGTAAAATTGGTGCCACGGTCCTCAACCGATTTATGTTGGCTGCTCTCAAATATCTATCTGACCATTACAAGTTCGAGAATATGAGGGTGTTCGGCTTTAATGATTATGCGGACCGAGGTGCAATGAGTCTGCTTCGTTCGGCATTGAGGAGACAGGAACATGTTACTGTCACAAGCAAACAGGATCTTTTCAACGGAGCAGGCGGAGCACAGGGTTTGTATAACGTTACACACATTCCTCAGGCAAGCGGTGCTATGTTAGTAATCCACAATAATAGTGACGGCTTTGGGCAGAATATCGAGACTGAAGGCATGACCGGTAGTCTTGATGGTGCTATTGGCTCAAGCTCGAGTGCAGCTGCAAGTTTGGAAAGGAATCGGAAAGATCTTTTAGATTTCGTTTGGTAGCTAGCACTTGAAAATGGAAGCGGGCACTAGGAACTTGAGTAAGTTACTGTCTAGTTTATAGCTCTTAGCATTGGCTGACGATCTAGGCAGACACGATAGAGCTTTTCTCCCAGGACTAGCTATATTTCTTAGAATTCTACCTCCTACTTCTCACGTACCTACTAGATACATATCTTGTAGATTGTGTGATGATCACGGAGTATCAAAAATCCCTCTGTGCCCAACAGACGTCTGGCAATGGGCACACCACGAGCTTTATTACACGGGTCCATCAAATCCTTAGTCCTAGTACTCTATACATGAGAGGCTGGTTGATCGATAGGCCCTCCTCTCAATGCAACCAGGATATTGAGAATCGAGAATGGCCTGCAGATAGACTTCTGCTATTTGTTTTCGTAGAGTATATATTGCAAATGGCGCCGTCGACTTGTCTCTTAGTAAACTATTCAACAGGGGGGAAAGCGATCAAGAAAGCAAAATACGAGGCTGCAGCGTGTATGCTCAATACGCTAAGTAAACTTTCACGAAGATTGATTCGAGGAAATTGTCGAATCGATACAGACGAGATATTTTGGTAAAAACAGCGATACAACCAAGTTGAACCAACATTCGTTATCCAACATTCGCTATTCAACATTCGCTATTCAACATTCGCTATTCAACATTCGCTTTCATCATTCGTTATCCAATATTGATATACAGTATCTTATCGTAGTAATAAGGGGGATTGTTTATAATCGTAAACAGTGAATCTTCCGTTGCCACTATACTTCCTTTGTCACTATACTTCCGTTGTCGCTATATTTCCGTTGTCACTATATTTCCATTTGACGCTATACTGTATTACTGTGCGCCACTTGCTGAGGGGACTCACGAAGGCGAGGGTTGGGGAGAAGATGGAATCGGATTTGAAAACACTGGCATAAACTGAGTCGTTAGTGTTGAGAACATCATCATTAGTGTCCAGGGCTTTGTACTCTGTACAGGAAGGGGATTTCCGCTGTCGTTTATTCTGATATTCAATCAGTTTAGTCAAGGGCTGAGAACAGGAGACTTGGGAACTCTACCTTATGTGGCTAGTACAAATTACAATAAGCCTCCCTCTCTCACCTCGTCTTAGAAATATAAAACCTTGGCAAGTCGCACACCAATAACCCAGGCATTACGCTGGTTCTGTTTAAGCAAAGTATCCGTGATCAGTAACCTAACGGCTCACTAACAGATCAATAGCCTCGGATTGAAGAGCTGAAGTGTGAGCTGAGCCGAATACTATATCTTGGATTCTTGGCATTCGAGCTTCAAGATCAGAAGAGGACGTCGGGTAGCGAAGGGCGAGATGTCTAGAATCCAAATCAATCGTACCTTCTTGAAGTAGTTTTCCTTTCCGCAGCTCCTCCTCATCCCCACTGATTCATCTCTTGAGAGCAGAGTCTGCCTCGAGTACAGGATGATTCAAAAACAACACCAGAGCAACGCAAACACTGTTGCCCCCGTTCGACCTCCTCGACGATCGAGCTCTCGTCCCCCATTCCAATGAATTCGAGGTTGATTATGAATTAGATGCCGGATCATCGCCGTTGATTGAGGTTTCGGTTTTGATGAATGTCAGGGATTGTGGAGCCACGAGAGGAAAGAGAAGTTTTGGTAGAGCGCTTTGTGAACAGAGGATTTTGATATAAGTCAGGGTAACTTGGCCCTGGGTTGAAAAGTAAAGTGATGATGTTGATCGTTTGATCCCCTTGTCTTGACGCCTCGTTCAACCCTATACCATCTTGTGATCTAGCTTTTGCTTCTGATAAATCTGGAAGGACTGAAGGGACGGTGAAGGCCGCTTCTATCGGACAATCCTAGTCGTTGGGCGCAAGAAATGTCCAGCGATAAGACAGCAAATCACAAGTGATGCTATCTTCAACCAAAGACAGACGCATTTTTGATCTCATGTTTACTTAACTTGTTCATAGAGGACTCTCCGACCCCCCTTATATACACTTCGCTTATGCATTGTCAATCTGACAGACAGGTCTGCAGCCTTCGTTACAATCCCAAACCCCGCAACTCCTCCACCCTCACCTACCAACCTACCTACCTACTTCAACAATCGCCCGCCATCCGTCGAGATCACCGTTCCGGTAATGAACCGATCCCGCATTGCATACACGTACGCCTCCGCGACATCCTCTGGCTTGCCCACGGTGTTCGTCAGCGTTCCCGCCGCGAAACTTTGCAGTACGGCATCCGGGATGTCGCCAAACAGCTCCGTGTGCGTCGCACCCGGCGAGACCATGTTGACGCGCAGCGGCGCGAGGTCGACGGCGAGCCCGCGCGCAATGCCCTCCATGCCCGCGCCGTACGCCGCCACCACGACCCAGCCCTTGTTCGGCTTGTCGCTGTTGGTGCCGCCGGTGAAGGTGATGGACGAGGTCGGGCCGGGGTTCATGAAGGCAGGGGCCAGCTTGCCAACGAGGAGCGGGCCGAAGAAGCGCACGGTGCCGGCGGCGTACATGTTCTCGATGGTGTACTCGGAGAGGGGGACGATTTGCAGGGCATCACCGGACGTGTAGACGATGTGGTCGAGTTTGGCTTTGGCGCCGTCGGTGACGGTGTTCAGGAGGGCACTGAGGTTGGCATCGAGGAGGGCGGGCTTCGAGAGGTCGCAGGGATGGCCGCTGATGTTGGCGCTCTTGTCGGGGTAGGAGGTCTTGAGGCGCTCAATGGCTTTGGAGATCTTGGCCGGAGAGGAGCTGGATACGATGACGGTGGCGTTTTGCTCGACACACGCCTCGGCCACGCAGAAACCAATTCCGGAAGTACCGCCCAGGATCAGGATGCGGGCTCCGGAGAGCTTGGAGGCGTATTTACCAACGGTGGAGGTCGACATGGTGATTGAGCCGGGTTGGACGGGACGGTTGAGGTGGTGAAGAGGGGTCTTTTGGAGGGGGATCCGCCTCTTTTATCCATGATCGAACTACTGATTGCTCGATTGATAATCCACCGCTTTCGCTTTCACTTTCGAACTTTAGTCAGCAGGCCGGCAACACTTTCTCCTTGACCACAGATATTGGAGACATCAGACATGCGCTCTTTGCCAAGTGCCGAGGAGCAAGTGCCGACGGGGGTTGAAAAAGTCTTTCTTTCTACGGAGTTGTGAATCCTAAGCTAGCAGCCCCGAGCAATTTTGACAATTCCTGCTATAAGCTCCTGGTGAATACCACAAGAGAAATAGAAGGATTGCCGGCGGAAGCAGGCAGGAGCCGCAACGTCTTTTACCGCATTTGCTTGGCTTTCGAGGCATTGGGACGATTGACTGTTTGTTCGGAGAAGCTTTGGTGAGAGGTTTTGGAGTTTGGCAAGGCCTTTACTGCAACCATACGCCTCAGAATAATGTCGCTCAGTCTCACTTTGCCTTGGTCCTCTGTCAAGCTCTGTACTACTTGTCCATTGGCATCTGCTGGGACAAATGTCCGGAAAGGACTGTGCATTGGAGGTTCATGATAGTCTTTGAAGAGCAAAGGTCGAGACGTTAGTCTTCGAAGGGGGTGTCGTTGGAGAAGGTTGTCGAGGAACGTGCTTGATCAAACAGCTAGTGTTACGGGAGCTAGGACTTGATCGATTGTGACATTTGCTTTGGGTTCTCCCACATCCTTTGTGCACCAGCAAGGTCTAGCTATTTATCTGCCGCCGTTCGGGTCCTGTTCCTTCCAACCATAGTGAACTTTGAGGTATACGATGAACCATGGTCCAAAGGCATTTCTACCGTTGTCACCCCCTCAAGGATCAACACGAATAGAGAGCTTTTAGTCTTCGAACTCATCAAAGAAGTTAGAACCAATGATGCTTGGCAATCTCAGATGGGGCCAAGCGTTCCGCTGGTAGATAAATCAAAGTTCTTTTTCCAAAGCAGGTTCTCTGAGCCCGCAGCCTTAATCACCATGATCCTCGTTCCGGTGGAAGTCTGGTCTCCAATTACGGGCTGCTCCCAGAAACGGGTCTTACTGCTGGCCGATTTGATGCCTGAGGCGCTTCACCGACCTGTCAGGCTGTCATTATCAGGATGACTAAGCAGAGAGATAGCAATGACTAATCATCACCATGTCAGTAAAGTTCGCGGCTCTGGGAACTCTACATCTTCTCCAGCTTTGACTGAATGCGACGGAAATCGTCCTTTGGTCCTGAAAATGACGCTATTCCGACCTTGAAACCTTGGGGCCTGGACTTCTTACCTCAGTACGGCAAATTCAACAACCCCACCACCCCGAGGACAGCTGCCACCCGCCATGGCCCTCGACGCCCAGAGTAACTGGAACGTTGAGATGTCCCAGCCGATGAGAGTTGCCCTCCGACCTCGTACCTCTGCAAAGAACGTTTCCACTACGAAATCGCCCTCATCTGCGCAAACGTCGTCGTCCCCTCTCAAGGTGTCAACCCGCGAAGTCCCTCTCCCCACTGAGATCATCTCCCTGATCCTCTCCTTTATACCCCGCCGCGCCTCCTCCCAACCAACCTTCTGGGCCTGTACACTTGTCTCCCGCGCCTGGTATTCTGCTGCCATTGCCCGCCTTTATGACCATCCGCACCTCACTCCTGGGAACTTCTCCTTCTTCGTCTCCACCATTTGCCCCTCCAAAAATGCACACATACGGCATACCCCGCTCTCTGTCCTCGTCCACCGCCTTGACATGTCTGAACTTGTGCATAACTCGAGCCGCTCACTCACCGCACGATTGCTGGGGCGCTTAAAGGGGAACCTGGAGGAATTTGTGGCGCCGCAGACGAGTTTTGCCATCAATTCGTTCGCGGCGCTTAGTAAATGTGTACGCCTGCGGTATCTGGATCTCTCCTTAGTACCAGCATCGATTGAGATGGAACAATTGTTTAACACCTTGTCTACGATGAACGATCTGGAAACGCTTTTCTTCCCACGGAGTTCTAGGCCTGGTGTTACTCCCTGGACGGAAGGCCCGGAAATAGAGAAGGGAGCGCGATATACCTGGCCGCCTAGGCTCAAGGCGCTGCATCTAGCCGGCGGGGTTGACAATTATTTCCTGAAATGGCAACTCATACATGCGCCGAAGACACTGGAGAGGCTGAGTATCCAACACTGTTCGCAGGCTTATGTGGGGGGGTTGATGGACTGTCTAGAGGTTCTAGGGCCCCAGCTCCAACACCTCACCATCCGTCATCCGATGACCAAACTCTTCCCCTCTGCCCTAGACCACATTCTCCTCCTCTGCCCCTCCCTCATCGCCTTCCGCGTCTCCGCCGACTACATCTCGCACTCCTTCTTCGAATCCATCCCGCAGTCTCACCCGCTGCGGATTCTCGAGCTCGACTGCTCGTCTACGGCGGGTGTAGAAGTCGGGATTGACCCGGATACGATTTTTGATGCGGTAGAGGAAGGGAGGTTGCCGGATCTGCGGAGTGTGAGAGTCCATGCGCGGCTGGCGTGGACGGCGACTGAGAGGATAAAGCGGGATGCCCAGGATCTGGGGGATATTCTGGAGGCAGCGGAGAGGGAACGGCCGCTTGGAGTAGTGGCCGGAGTTTGGATCGTCAATGATGAAATGGCATAGTAGAGTAGATCTTCACGAGTAATGGGGATCTTCTCGCAGCCGTTTAACTCTCAGCAATTTACGTCTCCTACTTGATCCTTCCTTAAAGCCAAATGCGAGAAGGAGAGCAGTCTGAGATAGGCGAGCAATCGATCAATTGATCTGCGAATGTCGTGTCTATGCTGTTCTAGCAACAGTGGAATGCTAAATAGCGAGTCATGCCCTCGTATTTAACAACAAAGCTTTCTGTACATCCCCAGCAGAAGCCCAGGCAATATCCCTACAATTCACAACAGTTCTTTGTAAACTATTTCAACTCCTCGCTTTCTCATTCCGAGCAACTGGTACCCCGATAACCTATTCTCCTTGCAAATTCCCTTAGTATCCGATAATCTGTTTCCTGGCTGCATTCAAGACTTTGATGCTCTGCTCGAAGACCGGGGTCTCAGATCCCTCTTCCTGTGGGCCATTTGCAACACCCATCCTATCCATCTCAATCTCCCACATTTTCTGTAGGTACGCATCGCAGATCCTGCAGGTAGTTGTTAGTCTCAGAGGAGTGAAACAGGATAATATGTCAGGGAGACTTACTCTTGCTCTCCGGCTCCCTGTACAACTCCCAAGACCAAGTGCGGGTCATCCACATGAGGCTCCTCGCGTACTGGTGCTTGTGGTGGGGAGGAACGTAATGTGTAACTTTCATTCCTCTTCTGTGCCTCAGGGACCAGTCGTTCGTTCGTTGGCTTCTCAGTTCTAAGCGTTGTGGCTTCTGTGGCATTGTTGATATTAGTGACATTGCTCAGCGGGGCGTGGAATTCTGGAATGAACGAAGTCTGCTTGGAACTTCCAGGCGAGTTGTCTTTGGGCCTGTAAACATCGGCATTGCTATCTCTAGTATATCGCGGGGATCGTGGCCTTGGTTTGGGTCGATAGTATGGAGAGGGAGACCGTCGTCGAATTGGACTTCGCGATCTAAATCGAGATCTCCGTTGGTCATAGACGGACTGTCTTCGCATACCAGGCGGCGATACGTCGTATCCCCAATGATCGTATCTTCTTAATGGCGAGGGTGAACGTCGTTCGAACCTTTCTCTAAGTGGAGATCTGGAACGTCGGCGGGTGATGCGTTCCTCCAGTGGGCGACCTCTAGGCCGGTCATCACGCACAAAGTGCTGTTGATTGCCACCATATATGCATACGTCGTTAACCCAGATCGCACACCCAGGCGAAGTTTTGATGGCGTTTAAAATTTTCCGCTTCAGCTCGGGGTCATGGTCCAACCCGTGTTTATCGCACCAAGCACGAGTACCTGGAAGAGGCTCCCCGGGGTCATTCTGGATGCGGCGCTTGTGCGGGCAGTATCTTTCAATGTGGCTAGATCCACCACATCGGTAGCATTGCTTTGGAGGATCGTAACAGACCCCGTAGTGGAATCGCAGGCAGTTGGTACATGGAATTGGGATGGTCGGCATCTGAAGTACCATTAGCCAAGGACATACATTTTTGATCTATTTACCTCGAGGAATATATCAGCTGCTAATTGGGAACTGGGCAGGTTACCTTTGCTGGCTAGGACTTCTTCAACTGCCACACGCCTATCTTCTGTCAAATCGAATGCTGCAGCGACCAGGGCAAGGGTACCCCCTTCCAGGTTCTTCGTACCCTCTTCAGCCAGGTTAAGCAGAGGGCCTATGCTTGTGGTTGCACTCTGAAGGCGAGTATCGATAAAGAGTATGTATCATTGAACAGATTCCTTGAGTGCCTCAGAAACGCCACCAGAGAAAGTGAGGACACCGAACGGAACCAGCCTAGTGAACGGACAACTGTTCGGATACTACAGATCCTTACAGCCCTTTTTGTGCAGCTGATTGCTTGGACATGCAGTTGAGAGGTGTCGAGCTGAAGGTTTATCTGAGCGAGGCTCGAAGTGTTCAGGAAGTCGAGGCAGCACGTGACACGAGTCTTGGGAAAGCAAGTCTATTCATATCTTAACAACCTACTTGGCTTCGCATTCCATTTGCAGGTAACATGGGATTCTGTCCTTCTTTCTCAATTCTAATTGTGTCCAAGCTCGTATACCACAAGATGACCAAGCAGCAGAGAGACGGGTTCATCAAGAAACAATGGCACTTGAGTCACCTGTGCGCCAATTGGACACGCTCGAATCCTATTCATGCTACCATTGAACCGGGCACGGTAAAAGTCAGCCGTGATAATTGCTTCTCGCATCGGTCTGGGTGTGTCCTAACCCGCCTTGCCTGGAGGATAAAAAAGCTCCATTAGGAACTGATGGGAAGCTGCTTGATCATAACGCACCAGATGACGCTTATGCAAGACCAAATATGGAGGGGCATGACGAGTGGACGCTGAATTATGAGACGACAATGATTTCACTGTGATGGAGGAGCCCGACTTAGCGATCCGCTTCTAGAGGACGAACTTGACGACTAGGCCTTTGGTGCTTGAACTGCAACTTATAGAATATCTCCCCTGCATACTTTCCCTATTCTATTTACTTCAGAAATCAATTGGCCTCAAATTAATCAACTCTATATTTCTACATAGCTACCAAATACCTGCTTAGGATAAAGCAAAACTCCTGTAACTCCAGTCATCGTGTGAACACCAAACTCTAAAGTCTATACATTATCCTCTGAGGCAGATTCTTAGTCGCCCAATAGTCTCCCAAATATATGAATCTTCTTGCTCTCTACCCTGGCGCCATGAACCAAACACCAGCTATTGAGGGGTGTGCGTGAATACGCTGTAACTATGAATCTTCTAGACGCTTCCACCTATTGCCCATTCCTGGGAACATATAATATAGAAGTGAGCCATCTCTTTTTACTATTACATTTCTACGAATAGCACTGCGCATCGAGACCGTCTTGTTAGTAGGTATTGTTGGACGAGGCATGAAAGGGGCTTAAGCGAGGTTTAAGAGAAGGGGTGGGGAAGGGTTCTTTCTTTCAGAAATTCGAGTTCTACTTAACAGTTGACACTTTAGACACTTAAAAGAAACAAAATAGAATAATTGAGACTACAACAATCTCTTGTAGAAGATCTAATCTCTACCTACCAACGAAGACAAGATACCAAACGGTTCCTTAGGTTCTAAGCCCATCAGACTATACTTCATAGGTGTGAGAACGTTTTATTATTGAACCATCCTATCGGTGAAACTGATCCTAAATTCCTCTAACAGCCAAACTCACTCCAGATATCTCAGGGCTTCAGATGGATTTCCAGCATACCTAAGGTACCTATATACCTACCTAGGTACCCTATATATAGAGTCACGTGAAGTGGCTTACTAATCGGCAAGGCTCAAGTCTACCTAGGTAATTTTCCATGAGGCTGCAGCTTCAGACTTTACAGCCAAAATCTCCTGCCCTACTCTCCGCCCAGAAGGATGGCAGGAACGAAACGCAAACATGGAGAAGATTCTCCAAGCCAGCTATATAGTAATAAATCGCGCTCGCGGCCCCCAATCGTCGAAGCTCGCGTGGACCCAACATATGGCCAACGAAGCGCGCTGCCAGATCTTGATAACGAACCGATGGTGGATGTGGATGAAGGTGGGCTGAGTTACGATGAAGATAGCATGGATGCATTGAGCTATCTCCGAGCAGTCAGGTAAGCCCCTCGTCCGTTCCAAGCAAGAGACCGTGCTGAGATACCCGTCCTTCAGAGAGATGCTGACTTGAGGTTGGAACAGGGAGGAGGCAACTGGGATTCCAAATCTCCTGGTTGCTCCAAAAAATACTACGGAGGCATATGATGATGGCACATACGAAGATGATGTTGCCGACTACAGCGGTTACTACGAAGACGGTGCATACTACACTTGGGACTCTGTACCCATAAGCTCGGATATCGCTGAGGGAGAAGACAGAGTGGTAGAAAGGGACCCACAGCTCGCATATTTTGACTCAATCCTCTCACGATTCGAAGCTTTACGGGCACAGCTGCGGCAAACACCACCCCCGGAAATAGTGGCGAAGCTGGATTCGAAGCATCCCATACGGCCCGCCAAAAGAACGAAAAGCAATTCGATCGCGAAATGGTGGAGACATCAAATGGAAACCATAAATCCGGCGCCGGCTCAGATTGCAAGTATGGATAAGAGTACTGTCTTGAGGGTGCTTGGATCGTTGACGGGAGGGAAATTGCTCAAGAGCGGAACAGATATCAAAATGAGTGTTAGCCAGTGGGCGTGGGCATTATTGGCGAAGCTACCAGATAGAGGCGAGCTATCGAGTGAAGAGATTGGTATAATTAGGGAGTTAGGGAAGAAGGCGGTGTTGGTGGGTATGGGCCTTAAGGGGGAGAAGGACTGGCAGGAGGGGATGCACGAGGTAGAAGCCGGATTTGACGAGGACGAAGAAGAGGAGGAAACATATCCGATTGTAAATGAGGAGGAGATTCAGTTGGATATTGACGATGATCTTGATTTCGGGACTGATCCGACGGCAACCGAGTCCTATGTTTCAACTCACGGCACTTCGACTGGTGGTCCTCAAATTGGTCCTCAACTACCTTCTGATTTGGAAAACGCAAGGCTGGATGAACAGAACTCGATTGACAGGAACCCCCCGATCAGTTCAGCCAAAGACTTGAGTGGTGATGGCACGATCGCTGATATCCCTATGGAGAACCAAAGAACCAGACTTGAAGCTCAATCTCTCAGCAATAGTCAGCCTCTAATTTCTGGCATGGAGGAAGAACGATTACCTTCAGATGAGCCTCTACAGGATTCTGAAGAAGCAAAATTTGAGGCTGCAAAGGCGCGAATCCTTGCGAATCTTGAGAAAGGAGCTCTGGAAGACGAACTCAATCAAGAGCCACAGGTTCGAGATGCGGATCAAGAAATCAAATCTTCAAAATGGAATACCATGGCAACGGTTGACATGATACTCACAGTTGTTGGCGAGATGTATGGACAGCTGGATCTTCTGGAGTTTAGGTCTGCTTGGGTGAGAGATAATGTGGTAGCCGGATGATACGTTGTATGTTGAGTATTGCTTCGTATAGTATCCCTGAGCCGGAATGGTGCGATGCGGTAATTTTGAGGCTGGTTTAAGATACCACCCTTGTATGCCTGAGTTCCCCATTGATTGCAGAACTTAATGAATCCCACTTTGAATAACAAATCACGCGCTCATTTGCTTCCACCGTATCATTATATCGTACGGCTTCCCCCAAACAAGCCCTTTGTAGGAAACAATGCGCTTCATAATGCTAACCCCTAGTGGTCTTAGATTCTCTATAGAAGTTTTTCTAATTGCTATTATATTTTGATATTCGATTATTTCAGCCAACAAGATATCTATTGTCACAGAGTCTTCTGTAGGAGGGGGAAGCATCCCTTAGAACCATTTGACATGGGTCCATTTAAGTCACGTGCCACCGCAATCAAAACATGTCGCGACTCCCCACCTCTCGCGTCAACAAACTTCTCTCCAAGCCTTTTCCCCGCTGATTCTCCCGATCAAACAATTAAAATGGCAACATCATCATCTCAATCGCTCGGCGCGTCCGTAAGCTCCCTTCGGTCCTCACTTTCCCTCCTGGATTCGTCGATTTCTATCCTCGACGCGGGCATCTCTGATTTCCCACGCCTGAAATCCGTCTTGAGTAGCACACGGGTATATATTATTTCCATTCTTATTCCTTTCTTGAATCCCGAAACAATGTCTCTAGTGACCAGGGCTGATACAATGGCTTTATGGTAGCATTTTGAGTTGACTACCCACCACAACCTGCAAACGGCACAGCAATCCCTCGCCTCAGAACTCGAGCCCGCAATCTCGACACTGCTGCAACGGAGCGAACTATATATTGCGAAGTTGGAGAGGAAGCAGGAGAGTCTCCGTGCGCGGAGTGAACTCTTAGAGGGGAGGTTAGAGGGAGACGGGGAAATCGGAAAGAGGGACGAGTTACGGAAGAAGAGAAGTCTGGATAAATTGGTGCGGAACAGCAGTCTTGGGAAAGGGAGTGAAGAGAAGGCTTTGCGGTACGTGCTGCTTTTCCTTTTCCGGGTGGAGGTGGAGTCATAACGGATGAGACTGAGCTAACGGCGGCAAATAGACTGAAAGCGCTCCGGCAGAAGAAAGAGAGACTCGGCTACGCCGTTGAGAGATTGAATTTGCAGTCGCAGCAGAGGCAGAGGCAATTGCGGATGAGTGTTGCTGCTACGAAGGATTGAGATCTCCTGGGAATATTGTCATGTCGGCATGCGCGGTGGTGATGGGATTGGGGTGGGATATTCTGTATGACTGCACGTCATATGGTGCCACACAGGGAAACTTGCATTGAACGGAGTTAGGGGATATCAACCTTGGATTTCGTCTTGAAACTCTCTATACCCAGGCTGTATATCCAAAACCAGCACATTAACTCAACTCTCAGCCTCTCCCCCATACGGACCAAGACTAAGCCAGGGTGGGACTAACCCCGATTAGCCTTATGCAAGGCTGACGAACCTTGTCCCAACCTCTCACTCCTCCAAATTCCAACGCCGCGCAACTCTTAACAACATCATTCGGCTGTCCGTATCGACAACACCCATAGCAGGCCAATTGACACGGCCCAACTCGATGTCTTCGCCATCTCTGAAAAGTGATAATCGGCGGTATGAGTCGGCAGACTCCGACGTGACGCAGGAGAGCCTACAGGCGGTGAACCGGCACAATGAGGAGCTCTGTGACGCAGAGACAAGGCCAGATAGACGGGATACAGTGCGAGGAAATCAACCAAACATCGACTTGGATTATCGAGAAGCAGTTCTCAATGAACGGGAGGCGAGGTTGGAATTGTGGGAACAGAGTCTCGCTGACCGCGAAATAAAAGTGCACGACCGCCAGTTACGATTGGATTACCTGATATCTCGGCTAGAAAGCCAGAAGGCGGGGCTGGATGACCTTGAGCGAAGCTTGCGCGCACGTATACGAGAGGTCGCGGGCTTTGCTCTATTTCCTTTGCTCCCCGTTGAACTTCGAATCAAGATATGGTCCTTTGCCCTGGATGATACACCATACCGTGAGCCTCGAGTACACCCTATTCATGCTCTACCCACCCGTACTATGAGAAGCATGCATCGCTTCAACTCGTCAGCTACAAAAACCATAGACATCGAACCTGCAGACCATCCTGATCTCCGCTCGTTGGATGAAAAAGCGATATTTCTCTCCCCTCATACCATTCACCCGCTTCTTCACACTTGTCGAGAATCTCGTGATGTCGCTCTCGATAAATTCAACCTGACCTTCGTCTTCGGGACATTCGTCAATTTAAAACATGATATCATCTTTCTAGATGGTTCTCCAACCCTTAGCGATGAGATGAGGTATGCGGGTGATATGGTTTGCAGTGAGTTTGCACGGCTTCCCGAGTTGAAAAATAAGGTGAGGAAGCTAGCAATACATGTTGGGAGAGCACCGCAATGGGTTGGCATTGTAGGTAAAACACTCAAGGGCCACATGGGAAAACTGGAGGAATTATACTTTGTTGTTGGCGACCAAAGAAGAGTGGTTGAAGATCAGCACAGCCCCGAACGTGGAGACATCTCCTTTATCGACTGCGAAAGATACTGGGGTCCCAGCTATGCCATGTATATCCCAGGTCGACGGGATAATCGTGATCTATATGGGAGAGATTGGCAGCAGCAGACGGAAAATATAGCCAGTCCGATATTCAAAACTGTCGTCGTAGCCACGCATGCCGAAATAGCGCCATTCCTGGAAGACAAGTCGGGGATTCCAATCTCGCAATTAATACAAAAGGCACGTTACGGGGTCGCCGAACACGAAAGTGGATGCGATGTTCAGTAGCAGCATTGATTGGAAATTCAACATCAAACCAGGCAGACTGTAAAATATGAAATGCTTTTTTTTTTCAACGATTCTATAGTTTCCTTGCGATTTCTACACAGGCTGAGGTACCAATCCACAACTTATCTGAGTTGCTTGCTACGGATGAGCCTGACAGAGATGATTGGTGTCTTGTACATTTGCAGACCGCAGCCCTGCGCAACTATGGCTCTTATCCCCTCGCACTAAATTATCATCTTCAACTTCCACTATCTCAATCCGCGCAACTAGTATTCTCCGGTTTTCTTGGACTGTCAGTATTGATCTCCTCCGGTTCATCATTCCGGCAAACCGATTACCGAAATATGCTTCTAACTACTCATCGTTCAGGGCTGTGTCCAAAACTGCATCTGGGTTTCTTGGGCTTGGGGACTTGGGCAGCTTTACGATTTATTCACATACTACAGCATATACGGTATCTTGGGAGATCATACCCCACCAATGAACATACGAAAGTAGGGGTAATACGTGGGTTTCACGTGGACACCATTCGGGCTCGATCCCTGCACTTTATGCGCCAATGATGGACAAGTCATAAACACCCAGTTTAAGTTGATACGATACTGAGTATTACAGAAGTGGCTTGTGCGAAACTTGCAAGGTACCAGTCTAGGTCAAGCTTCTACTGAGCGATAATCCCACTTATGGACTCCGGACGTGTCCCCGTCGGGCGACGCACGGCAGCTGCTATATCGCAGAACGTGCAACCCCCCTTTATGGTGGTATAATTAGAGGCCTGTTCCTACATTTCCCCCAGATCTCGAATGAAGTGAGAGCAGGCTCTACAGCCAAAAACCGAGTCTGAGAAGTCTGTCGTTTCCGTTGGCAATAAAGTACCAGGCATTGCGGCAATGTTTCGACGACTGGTCCGACCGAGGCATTTCTTGCCTCGTTGGAATCTATTACAAGTACCTGGTTGTACTGTCTGCCGTATGGGCATTGCTACGTACAAGAAACCCTTTTTTGAAAATGAACCGAGTGTAAGCTGATTCATTACTTCCACACGCAAATGTAGTCATGACAATGCTAACTTCTGTTTCTTCAGCCATCGTATGCCAAGGGATCAATTGAACGTAGAGGAATCACGAAAGCTCTCGAAAGGTTGAAGGCAGAGCTGCCAATTCAGATCCCACTAATGATTGGGGGGCAAATAGTGAGTCGCAATCGTATTATTAACACAACTTCACTCATGCTCACTCGATCTACGCAGATTAGTGGGAGCTTCTCAGAAAAACAATTGAATCCTTCTCAACACAGACAACCTTTAGCAGAATGGGCGCCAGCGAAAGAAGCACATGTTCACCAAGCAATCAATTCTGCGTTAGCAGCCAAATCTGCGTGGGAAGATCTCCCATTCGAGGACCGTGCAGCCGTGTTCCTTAGAGCGGCTGACCTGGTGACAGGGAAATATCGCTATGAGATCATTGCCGCGACAATGCTAGGCCAGGGGAAGAATATCCACCAAGCTGAGATTGATGCTGCAGCAGAGACAGCAGATTTATTCCGGTAGGGTGTTTGGAATGACCAGGAAAGTTGGTATTGACAACTACTAGATTCTATGTTCAATGTGGAATGGAACTTCTAGCACAGCAACCGACTGTCAATCCACCGGGTGTATGGAATAGACTTGAATACCGGCCACTAGAAGGGTTCATTTATGCGATTTCTCCCTTCAACTTCACCGCTCTTGGGGGGAACTTGGTGGCTGGGCCAGCCTTAATGGGCAATGTCGTTATTTGGAAACCCTCACTATATGCCTTGCATGCGAGCTGGCTTCTCTATAACATTTTGTTGGAGGCTGGCCTCCCCAAGGACGTGGTTCAATTCGTTCCAGGGGACGCCGAAGAAATCAGCAGAATCCTATTTGATAGTCCTCATTTTGCCGGTCTGAACTTCACCGGATCCACCCAAGTTTTTAAAAGCCTGTTGGGCAATATAGGAGTCGCTACAGCGGAGGACAAATATTTGAGTTATCCCAGAGTTGTTGGAGAGACTGGAGGAAAGAACTTCCATGTCATCCATCAGAGCGCAGATATTGAGAACGCAGTCAACAACACCATTCGAGGAGCCTTCGAATACCAGGGACAGAAATGCTCAGCCACGTCCCGTGTATACGTCGCGGAGTCTATCTGGCCGCAAGTGAAAGAAGGCATCGTGCAGAAGACCAAAGCACTCAAAGTCGGCAGCCCAGAAAATTACGAAAATTTCGTCAACGCAGTGATCCACGAAGATGCCTTCAATCGACTTGCAGATGTCATCGAAAAAGCCAAAACCGACCCCGCCCTCACACTACTTGCGGGTGGGAAGACCTCCAAGGAAGAGGGATACTATATCTATCCCACCGTCTACCAAACCAGCGATCCCCAGCACGAGCTTATGCAACGAGAGCTCTTCGGCCCAATCTGCACAATCTACGTCTTTCCCGACGACAAGTGGACCGAGACGCTCAAACTCATTGACGGGACTTCCAAATACGCCCTCACAGGAAGCGTCTTCGGCCGCGACCCGCTCGCGCTCCGCGAAGCGGAAACGGCACTTCGACACTCGGCGGGCAATTTTTATATCAATACTAAGAGTACGGGAGCGGTCGTTGCGCAGCAGCCGTTTGGGGGCAGTCGCGGAAGTGGCACGAATGATAAGGTTGGGTCGGTGAATGTGTTGCTTCGGTTTGCGAGTATTCGAGCTATCAAAGAGGACTTCGTAGGCGCGAGGGAGATCACGTATGCTAGTAATGAAGTGTAGAATCTTGCAATTAGGAAAAAGTACTCTAGGGGCGCTATGGGGATATTGACTTGCTGAACTTGGATTATATATATGCGCTTGTTTCTGTTACCCCTAGGGGTTTTGACGAGGAGATTTCGAAGGCTGTTCATCAATACTGGTTTCATCTTCAGCGTCTATGCGTACCATACGCCAGCTTTCCTATTACACTCGATCACATAGGTATAAGATCGACCCTTCTCAGACTTAGGACAGCAGATCTAAGACATGAAATATCCTCCTGTCTAACTGGTCGAACCTCTTCTTTTTGTCCATTCTTTCTATTTGCTGTTCTACGCTCCATCTATAACCCGGCTCTCTATACGTATGCATATTCCCAAAAATATAGGATAACGTTTCCGCATACAGACATCCAGATAAAGCAGAGCGAAAAACATAGAAATCTTCGTTCAGCTAGCTTCCTTTTGCGTGTTAGAACACGTTCCACCTGTCATTCGCTGTGCATGCAACACGGCCGCATAGGCAAGGTATTGCCCGCTCAGTACCTCCCCGTGACAACTGTCACCCCCACTTATCGACGAGCGAGCGCGATAAGTTAAGCCTTTTATAACCCCGCTTTGTGGTGGGGTAGTTATCACTGGCCGGATCTGGATATCTGGGTTTATATCTAGGATGGAGATGGATGGGAGAGGTGGTGGGCTGCGATAGCACGCTCAGTCATCTAATCTATCTTCACTCTGGAGGCACCTGGGTGAGGTTTCTTTCGTGATGGAGCGGAGGTTTGCTAGATCAGATGCACCGCTAGGATATATCGCACGCCTTGCGCGACAGCGATGGAGATCTGGGTCTTTCCCCCGCCGCGCAGGATCCAGCAGCGCATCAGCGACGCCCAGCGTCCAAGCGTCCGACGAGAAACCTACTGAGAACCCAACGCCATCACGCAGTCCAAAGCCGCTCCCGCCGCTCTCTGTAATGCCCACGCGGATCCTGCTTCGCTCTCTCATGATGACGTACATCCTGTCGTCGCCGCGGCTGGTCGGGCTCAGTATCCCGATCATGCACCGGATCTCGTACAGCAAATCGTGGTTCCTCAACCCGGATCGAAATCCTGTACTGCATGGCATTGTGAGACGGGTGTTCTATGACCATTTCTGCGCGGGAGAGAATGAGGCGGAGGTCAAGAAGACGATGGCGACAATGGCGAAGATGGGGTTCGAGGGTGTGATTCTGGGATATGCGCGCGAGACACTGGTGGAGAAGAGTGCGTCCCCGAAAGATAATGTAGAGACGTCGGCTGCTGATATAGCTGAGCGGGTGGTGAAGGAGTGGAAAGAGGGGACTTTGCAAACACTAGCTATGCTTGGCCCTGAAGACTTCCTGGCCGTGAAGTGAGTCCCCTTTGTGAAATCGAGAAGTAAAATGGCTAAGCAATGATATAGATTGACGGGTGCGGGTCCAGCAGCTATAGAGGCCATGACGAAGAGGGAAGCTCCTCCGCCAGTGCTAGAAGCAGCCATTACAGAAATATGCGACCAGGCTTCCAAGCAAGGCACGCGTCTCTGGATCGACGCCGAGCAGCAAGTCTTCCAGCACGCAATCGACACCTGGACCATCGATCTCATGCGGAAGTATAACCGTGACGGCCGAGTCCTGGTATACAACACCCTCCAGGCGTACCTCAAAAGCACGCCTCAGAACATCACCCGGCACTTGCAGCTGGCACAAAAGGAGGATTGGAGCCTCGGCATCAAACTCGTTCGCGGTGCGTACATCACGAGCGAGGAGCGGGCGCTGATCCATGACACGATCGAGGATACGCACGCGTGCTACAACTCCATTGTTCGGAACCTGCTCTCCAGGACCTTCCCCGGCGTGTCTCAAGACGTGGAGTTTCCACATATGCAGCTCTTCCTTGCGTCTCATAATGCAGAGAGTGTGAGATCGGGATATGAAATCTGGAGGGAGAGAAATGAGAAGGGGCTGCCAACGATCAAGTTGGAGATCGGACAGTTGCAAGGTATGGCGGATGAGGTGAGCTGTGGACTTGTCCAGATGCGGCGGGAGATGATGGCGGTTGGGGGCAATGGCTCCGAGAAAGTCTGGTATCCGAGAGCTTTCAAATGTTTATGTTGGGGCAAGACCCAGGAGTGCATTCAGTTCTTGGTGAGGCGAGTCGTTGAAAATAGGGGCTCGCTTGATAGGACGAGGTTCTGGCTAGATGGGTTGAAGAGGGAGTTATGGCGGCGGATGAAGACGTCCATTGGGCTTGACTAATAGGTTGGAATGATGGAAGTTTAATTTCCTGCACTGTCGGATCTTGTCAGGCTGAACCTTTCACAGCTGCGCCTGCATTCGAATGTTCGAATGCCCCCAATGGTGATACAGAAATACCGTCAATTCCATAACGGTTTTGTTGGAGATATGGACCATAGCATCGTGGAATAATATTTGCTATTCGGGCCCTTGTTTCATCAGAGAGATGCAAGCAATGCACCCGCGGAACGAAGGAATAACCTCATGCGCTATTTCTCGCACGGCTTCTTTTCCTACAACAGATTACATGAGCTTTAATAAAGATGGAAGGGGCCATGTTCCACCATCTCCCGCAAACGCCCCCGATCTCCTTGCGTAATGCATGATATATGAGCTCCGTTAGTGTGCCGATGGAGCCGTCGAGAACCACCTAGATCTTCTGACCAAGTAAAACAGAACAGCAGCAAGGACCGCCTCGCCAGACACAATGAGCGCGAACGGCAAGTAGGTATTGTTTGTGTAAAAAGAGACGCCGCCGTTGACATTCTGGCCGAAAAGATTGCAGATAAAATTGAGGAGAGAGAGGACAGAAGTTAGAACCGCCATCTTGCCCAAGAAATCGTTGAGTCGGTACACGCCTGCTAAATTATCGATAGACAATTGAGCGAGGTAATTGTTTTGCGAACGGGATAACAGGCCCTCGAATTGAGACAAGCTGGACATCATGGTCGTAACATGGTCTTGAACATCGTCGATGTAGAGCCTGATGTCTTCGCCTGGTGACTTGTACCTCTGGAGATCTGTTTCAGTAGGCTTCTCTTCTGCGTCCTCGCTGGCTTCGCTTTCCTCGCTATGGTGATTACCAAAAGTGCGAAGAATGTTTGTCTTGCCACTCAGAAGCCTTATCAAGCTTAGCACGCGACGCCGGGCGTCTTCAATAGTACGGAGAAATGCCTGCATATCATCTGCGCGAGTAGTGTAGACTTGATCGTCAATCTCGTTGACCTGTCTCTCGATCAGCGTGATAGAAGGTGCAAAAGAGTCAATAATATCATCACTGCAGCTTGTATTAGCGGTGTATTGGTCATTCTAGCGTGGGAAAAACCAACAGTAAAGCGTAGAAGATCCAGTCGCTACTTATGGAGAGGTAATCCTTGAGTAGCTCAATCCTGTCCCGAACATGAGTGCTGTGCTCGCTCTGTGTGAAAGTAAAACTCAGTGCGCCCTCATCAAACACTACCACGTATATATTGTAGGGCTCATATTCGAAATGCGATCCGGTTTGAACGACATGGAAGGACCGAACGCAAGTGAAGTAGTAGAACGGAAAACCCTCAATCTTCTCTCCACATTCGCCCGTCACAATATCCTCTACCGTCAAGTGATGTATGCCAAAAGCTGAGCTGAGCTGGCGCACCGTCTTTTCTGAGGGATTTTGTACATCAAGCCACCACGCGTTCTTCCTGCCCTGCGAGAAAAAGTGTCGGAGGTCTTGTCCCGCCAACCCCAACTCGATAAAAGACGTGCCTTCGAGTATTGAGCCCGAGCTGGATGAATAGAGCGCAAATCTTTGAGGGCGGCGGGGTTCACAGGCCGTTGTGGGATTTTTGCGAGTATAATCGTGGTCAGTAGGGCGGGGTAGTTCAGCTTCGATGTCTTGGGCGGCCTCTTCACTGACTAAAAGCTGCTCGAGAGAATCAAAGCGGATATGCAAACTTTCTGTATTTGGCTTCCAGTTCCCGCCAATCTTCAGCTTTCCTGCCGCTCGTGTCCTCCCCGGCTCCATCTTCAAATGAAATCTTGGTACGGCTCGTGTTATTTGGACCCTGTCGTTAAGCGGTTTGCATGTCTCCCAGCTTCATTATTGTACCTCATTATCGTCCTCCAGTCATCAAACTGGAACTCAATGAAAATCGACGGGGCCGGAAGGTAGATTTGCCATTCACCGTTCACGACGCGATGGAGCCGCGTGAAGTTGGCGAGATGTCTCGATGTGGAAGAAAATAAAGATGGAGGATGCAGTCGCCCGCTTCGCTTAAGTAAACCTTTCCGGGTGCACCTATCAATATCTGGTACCCTCCTACTACCAGGCTCCTACAACTCAACTCCACCACTTCAAGAATTGACCCTTGCCTTTAATCACAGAGAACCTTGTCTCCTCATGCGCTTACAAAAGTATTTTTCTGTGGTAGCGATACTACGTGTGCACTTCAAGACCACCTAAAGCCAATCAGCTTCGGCCTTTCTACAGTGTAACAAAGGACCAGAAGCCGAGGCAGTACGACAGGGAACCTTGGGGGTGAGAGAACTATCAGCATCGAATAGTTGGGAAATAGCTCATGCTTTTAGGTGGTTTGATTTCAACAGTGCTTCGTACTGTGTCAACCAAAAGAAACCGTGCTATGTCTTGACTCTTATGCACGCCTTCGGGGATAACCAACGAATCAAGGAATGTATTATACTACCGTGCCAACGATACAGTAGTAACGTCCCAGAATTTCGCTCTATTCCTGAGAGTATGTTCAGCATCAAGCATTTTGGCCGTTTGGGGGTGACAGGCTCCAACTCCAGGGGCTTCGGCGAGCCGTTTACGTGCAGGGTCCTCGACTCGGTCACTATCACCAGTTAGAGACGGACGACAACAGAGGGCTTCTCATACCCCAGACACCGAGCATCCAAGGTTTCTCAACAGTTGTGTGCCCTATGGAAACGCTTATATCACAATTCAACGCGGAATCTAATTTTAGAGACAGGGCTCTCTCCAGCCTTGCTTGGAGTCGCAAGAACTTAAGAAGCATCTAGCCCAAGCCACATTCCAGCCTCGGTTTTCAGCTACAGCCCGCGAGTATGCCTCGTGATGAGTCTTCAGCCACGGGAAAAATGATTCATTCCCGAGTTGTGAAAGTTTTCTCCTTTTAATTCCCTTCTCCGCGGTCTCTTTTCTGAAGGGAACTGCTCTGTCAAGATGCGGATTGCTTAGGGCCATATATCATACGATTAAAGGAAGCACGTCGAGCAGCACCGCTAGGACCCGGATCTTTGTCTCTCAACGCTCTTACAGTATGGATCCAGCAAACGCTCAGTTACCCCCAAGTCCAAATTCCACGGCTTCAGCAAGCTCTCTTCAGAAACGTGCATCCGTCGCCAGGAAAGCCGTGCCTGTCCGGAAACCTACACCCCAGGCGACGTCGACAACGACGGCGACAGCAAAAGCGGCATCTACGCCCCAACCTCAACGTCTCTCGTCAACTGCATCTCAAAGAAGTACCACCAGCGGTGACAGTAATCGCAATAGCATCATGAGCAGCAATGGCAATGGCAACAATGTCACCATCCCCAGTCAAGCAAGTCCCCACACATCTAGCCCAACCCCAACTCCCAGCGCTTCCACTGCCTATGTTCCCCCTCCACCTCCGCCTCAACCCCCAAACTCCCGCACTCAGGCGATGCCTGGTTGGAGCAGCTCTCGCGATGCAAATGGGAAAGTGTATTACATCCACCTCTCCTCCAGAAAGAGCACCTGGACACACCCGGCTCACATACCGCTGAGCCCAGGGTGGGTAGCGCAGCGGAACCCAGATGGGTTGATCTTTTACTCTAATACGCAGACTCGGGTCTCGACTTGGGAGCGGCCTTGTGTTGGATTCGTTGCGGCTACTGCCCCGCCTGCCCCTGTCACTGCTGTTACTGTTCCTGCGACTCCTGTCACTGTAGCTACTGTCTCTTCCGCAAATGTCCCTACAGCTTCTACCCCTACAGCTTCTATCCCAGCAGCTCCTGTTCCAGGAACTCCAGTATCTGCTGCCCCGGTAACTTCGCCGACTACTGCCTCAGCAACTCCGCTGTCTCCCATCTCAACAACTCCCTTACCTGCCACCACCGCAACTCAACCACCCACCATGTACTTCCCACCACCCCCACAAGGGCCATCCCCACCAGGGATTAAATGGGACAACTCGCAATCCACAAGCGGGAAAAAGACGCACCTCTCATCCCTCAGCCACGGCAAACTCCCATCCTCAGTCTCGTCCGAAGATGTCATCGTAGGAACGAAGAAGGCAGCCGAGCTAGGACTAAGAGGGATGAAGAGCTCCGCGAAATTCATCAAGGAGAATAGGAGAGCGATTGGCACGGGTTTCAGGGTCGTCAATGGGTTTTTGAAGCAGACGACGGGGAATGGATTATTGGCGAATGTTGAGGGGGGTTGGGATAATTTGGGGAGTGGGGATTCCAGCTCAGGAGGTGGTGGGGGTGGGTTTGGAGCGGATGACTTTGGAGGCGGTGGCACTAATGGAGGGGCTTCTGCCGGGGTCGACTTCGGAGGTGGTAATTCTGGCGGCGGTGACTTTGGTGGGGGTAACTTTGGAGGGATTGATGTTGGAGACGCTAACTCTGGTGCAAATAATGTTATCGGAGTGGATACCTTCGGAGGAGGTGGCTTTGAAGTGGTTGATGTTGTGGATGTTGTTAATAACTTCGGAGTCGATAACTTCGACGTGATCGATGTTGGAGGAGCTAATAATTTCGGAATGGACAACATTGGAGCTGGTGGCATTGGAGGGCCAATTGTGGTGGATGACCTTTATTCGGCTGATCCATATAGCGTTGGACTTGGCGGGAGCAGCATTGGAGGTCAGATTCAAGAGGAGGTTATAGTCGATGGGAATGGGAACATCGCAGTGGAATATATACCGCTGCCACAAGGCACGGGCCTGCCACAATCCACAGGATTGCCACAATCCACGGGCCTCGGGCAATCCAACACATACCGTCCACCCAACACCACAAAGCCAGGAACAGTTCCTCGTGTCCGAGCACAGGCTGTCGGTCCCGCGTCTCGAAATCAAGGGGTCAATAGGCCAACAGCCAGTCAAGGCCCAGTTAGAATGTCTTCAACGATAAGGAAACCCCCAGGGCAGCAACCGTCTACTGTGCAGCCCTCGATGCCCACCACTACTGGAGCAAAACCGATGGCTCCTACGGGACCGTTGTATCAGGGGAGAAGGCCGGTGACAACAACCCAGCAGCCCCAAGCCCCGGGTTCTGCAGCTGGAGGTAGAAGACCGGTAATCAGGAATTCCGAAGCTTCCTCAGCGGCTGCGAGGGAATGGTTGCGAAGGGAATTGGCTAAGGTTGCTGCGGCATCTAATGGTGCAGGAACATCTAATGCTGCCACTTCTGCATCAGCAGCTGAGGCGGCAGCAAGAAAGGCGCTGCTCAGGGAAATTTTTGCACTGTTGAAGAATGGCCAGCTCGGTGCCCAGGACGGAGATCAAAATAATCAGGGGGTTGATCCCGCATCAAACATTCCGGAGGTTGGAATTGAAGACTATGCGAACTTAGCTGCACAGCAAACAGAGAACGTCATCCTAGCCCAGTTGGACGGAGTGCAGTTCAATGAGCCAGACGTACAATTCAATGAGCCAGACGTACAGTTCAACGAGCCAGATGGACAGTTCAATGAGCTAGATGGACAGTTCAATGATTTGTATAACCAGCTCGCTCTCTCTGGTGTTGAAGAGCAATTAGCTGAACTGCAACTCCAAGAGGACTACGCAGAGGAAACCCAAGAAGCACTTGACGAAGCCTATCTCTCGAATCTTGCTGCGAGCGAGGATGCTCTTGCTAGTGCACAGGAGATAGCCGACTTCGACATGTCTAACGAAGATGCTTTGTGGACGGAAGATCTCCAGACGAATGTTTGGTCAGCGGAAGATGCTGCTGCGCAGGATGCCATTTTTTAAAATACAAAGAAATTTGGTCCTGAAGATGGCCTTTCAGGAGTCGAGTGTGGCAGATAACGAACGTCTCTCGGCAGCAAAATCTGCACTGAAGGGTAAAGGAAATAAACAAGAAAACACGGTCATTGGCACATTGCAAATGAGCGGACTATGTTCCGGGAGACGAATTGATGCGGGTAGCAATGGAGGACACCCAGGTATCTAGCCCCCAGGAGCTAGCTCGGAAATCTTACATCCAGGTACTTTCTAGCTGGTGGTTTCCCCTACTCCTTTCATCATCACGCAGCTTGTTGAAGAAAATGAAGGGAATATGCATGCGGATTTCAAATCAAGCAGCGAGTGAAATAAAAAAGAAGGGGATGCTGGGGCTGAAGGAAAGAATCAAACAGTTCAAAGTATGGACAAATAGTTCTATCCTCAGGGTGGTCTCGAGGGAGAGTTCGCTATGTCTCTTGGTTGCGAAGTTAGCAGGACTAATGCATTATATTTCCCTCTATAACATCTTGATATGGCGGTGTTGAAGATATAATCACACAACCAGGAACATGCTCGCTTATCTAGGCTCGGCTCGCTAATCAGACATTCGCTTGTTATATCGCTTATCTCCTATGCCGGCGACAAGCGATCCGAGGTTGCGGGAGAGTCGAAGACCGAGTCCGGTTATCGCCGGAGCTTTGCGTTCCACTTTCCGTAAGCTCACATTGGCAGGAAAGGTAGACATAGGCTCAGCAAAATCTTGGACTTCTCAAAACCAATGGGAAATCCATAGTCTTGGGATGCCGTCTATAGCCCTAAACTCCTGCAATGCAATGGCGATGGAATGCCACAGGTGATTCGTATGTTGAAGTACATCTATAATCTCTTCAAACCACCGCCTTGTCCAGTCCCTCAGCCTCGCCCTCTAATATCGTTACATTCTTCCTCTTCTTCAATACATTCTCGATGAATGCCTCACCGGCCTTGTATGAGCTTCTCACGAGAGGCCCACTAGCACAGTACAGGAACCCCAGGTCGAGTGCCCGTTGTCGCCATAGTTCAAAGACCTCTGGGGTGACGTATTCCTCGACTTTCATGTGGCGTTTAGTCGGGCGCATGTATTGCCCAAATGTTACGACATCAACGTCTACTGCACGGAGATCTTATTACAGCACAGGTCAGTTGCGGTCCAGCAATAATGGGGGAAAGACATACCTTTCAGGGTCTGCCAAAGCTGCTCCTCTGTCTCGCCCAGACCGAGCATAATACTCGTCTTTGTGATCAGTGTCGGCATGGCCTTCTTTGCAGCCTTCAAAACTTCCAAGCTTTGTCTGTACTTAGCCCTCCTATCTCTGACCATAGGAGTCAATGCCTCCACTGTCTCCATATTATGCGCATAGACATCCAGTCCACTCTTCGCCACCATCGCAACCATCTCCAAGTCTCCCGCGTAATCCCCGGTTAAAGCTTCAACCAACATTTCCGGTTTCTTCTGCTTAATCTTCATGATCGTCTCCGTGAAATGTCTCGCTCCGCCATCCGCAAGATCATCCCGGTCAACAGACGTCAGGACCACATACCCCAACCCCCATCTTGACAATGCCTCTGCCGTGTGCTCTGGTTCATGCGGGTCCAGTGGCGGAGGCGCCTTTGAAGTCTTAACACTGCAGAATCGACACCCTCTCGTGCATGTATCGCCCATCAGCATAATCGTCGCCGTAGCAGCGCTCTTATCGCTCCCACCCCAACAATCCGAGATATTGGGACACCGGGCCTCTTCACACACGGTATGCAGGTTCAAACCCCGCAGATCCTTCTTAATCTTCTTGTAGTTCGAGTTGTCTGGAATGGGCGTCTTTAGCCACTCCGGCAGTCGTGTAATCTGCTTCTTCTTGCCGGGGGGTCCGACCATCGCGGTGCGTAATTCGAGCGCATCTTCGGGGGACAATGGCTTTTCTTGTAACCCGATGAATTCGGAGAAGGATGGTACGGAATTCAGCTTATCCTTAAAGTATGTTGGGCGTCTTCGAGGTGCTGCCGGTTCTGGGGGTTGAGCTTCGGTGGCGAGAGAGCGTGATGAGGAAGCCGAGATGAGATGTCTCGAGGCCTGGCGCAAGGGAGGCGCATTCAGACACCTGAAACGACTTGCTGCTGCCGCCATCGTGTCGATATGAAGCAGTGGCGATGTTGATTGCGAGGATGAAGATTCGGATGCGGGTAGAGCTTGGAAATCAATATCCACCCTTGACGCGGTGGTTGCCGATATCACGTGATTATATTATGTGATGTGCCGAGTTCCCCTTTCGGACATTGCTGACTTCCTAGAATTCTCATATCGACTATGTGATCGCCGATTCGTCGTAGCCTGAGGATGTATTCAGATAGCTACACCAAACTCAAAACGAATCTCTCTGTGAAGGTCACCTGTGATTTTCTCCAAAAAACCGATGGCCTCTCCTCAGCAAATACTCGCTGAAGCAAAAAGATCCGTTTAGGTTTGCCGGCTGGGTCGGTTTCTGAGTTATAGACGTCCTAGCTGAACAGGATAACCAAAGTATAGGTTGAATCACAAAGATTTCATGGAGATTGCCAAGTCAGTTTCTTCAATAACTGCCCGGCCTTGGTTGCATCTCTAATATCAAGTAAAGGCATTACCTCCGTGTAACAAAGATGCAAGGTTAACTGGTTCTTGAAGTCAAAATAGCGAGAAAGAAAGAAGAATAGTGACGATGTCCAGAAGTGACAGTGAGACAGAAGAGAAACCACTTATCAAGAGCACTCAGTGCTCAGGGAAAGGAGACTTGTCAGTACCATACGCCTGCTGGTGATGTGTTTGTGTTGTTGAAGTTACTGTGTTGCAGGTGTTTGCAACCGGGGAGGATAGATGAACCTGTAACCGACGGTGGATGCAGGCAGGTTTGAAGAGGGCAAAAGGTCTTCATAGTAAAGAAAGCCCTCTATATTGAGTTCAGATTTATAATAAGGAATGGAAGTCTGTTTGAAGTGCAATTTTTGTTGACGGATCTGTGATGTTACGAAGACGAAGAGCGATGAAGTTTCAATAAATAGATCCTTGAGGAAAAAGTAAGTGTTACCTCCTTTCTTTGGCGAAAGGCCCTTTATTATATAGAATAACAAGGGAATGAAGCTTCATAGGCCGAAATTTCCCCTTTATCATTTTCTCTTTTCACATTATAATGCTTCGGAATCCAGCCTTGCAAGGTAGGCTACAGCTATCAGTGAGTTGGAATTACATCCTGTGATAGGACATGTTGGACTCCGCAAACATATTGCACCTGTACTTGATTCTCAATCTTGGACCGTGAACCATCAAAGGGCTCCTGTTCATTGCTAGACTACCGGAAGACCGGGTTGGAGCAGGGCCGACAGGTGAGGACCTGCTCCTTGAAAAAAAGCTCTACTATCAGACGGATATTTTACCTTACCAAGCTCCCATAAGATTCCATGCCATTTGATATTGTTCATTCAGACGCCATCACCATGCAATTATGCCACCAACTCCTGGAAATGCCCATTTCCCTTTCTCCCCCTTAAATATCCCTAGCCAACTTCCTTGCCAGCTTCTTCTGATCCTCCACCCTCAGCGCTTTCTCATCAGTCTCTTGAATCGCCTTCCCAATCTTCAATGTCGTCCCCACCTTCGCACTATCCACCCAAACCTTCCCGTTCCGACCTACCGCAATCTCAAAAGACACCCCTTGATTTCCCAATTCCTCCAGTAACACCAGCCCCCCCTGCTCCTTCGGCTTCGGTAACATCAGCCTCCTTGCCATACCCAACGATACGTTGAATACCATTCCACCCGTCAAAGGTCCCAAGCCCTCACTCTTCCCGGTAGAGGATGAAACACACTCCAGCTCTGGATCCATATGCTTGTTCGCCAGCGTGACGCGGGCATAGACCAGTGCACCGGCCGGCAGTTGGGGACGAGTCTTCTTGGTGGCGCTTTCGAAGGAGAGTAATGGGAGCGAGGCATTGGGTGTGTAATCGCTCAAGCTGGCATAGAAAACATCTGAGGCGGCGTGGTGGATGGTGGCTATGACGAGATCGCCGACTGTAGGAATATACTGGGGTCTTTGTCAATGAATGAGTTCGAATATCAAGGGCAGGGTACCTACTCGGCCAGTGTTGTACTCAACCCATACAGCATTCTTTCTCTTGTCGGTGTATAGTTGGCCGGCAACAGTTGGGACGATGGTATTTGGCGGGATGTGACGGAGTCCTGGGCCAAGTTTTAAGGGCAGTGTTGGGTGAGAGGGTAAGGATTCAGGGTCCAGAGGGTCCCCCGGAAGAACGAATGTAGTCTCTGCCATGATAGAGCAGCGAAAGAGGGGATTTTGGTATATTTCTGAGCTTTTCCCGCCGTTGTAATAGACTGTCAGCCTTGCGAGATGTGGGCTGAACCGGAAATTTGGCGCTAGTGGAGGTCTCGAAAGTCGAGAAAAAAAAGTTCGAATTTCAGCTCGCGCGTAAATCCCTTTGCAACTTTGAAAACAACACCAGGGACCGTATCGTCAATCGATATTCTCATACAGTCAGGATGAGTGCAGAGGAAGCAGTTACGAACGGCTCCGCGCCTGCAGAGAGAACCACCATTGGTATCTCCTTTGGAAACTCCAACAGCTCCATCGCCTACACCACCGCCGAGGACAAGGCTGAGGTTATTGCTAACGAGGATGGAGGTATGTGTTCTTGAATGATTCCGGGTGCTTGGAAGAGTTATTAATCAAGCTCGCAGACCGTCAAATTCCTTCTATTCTGTCCTATGTTGATGGGGATGAGTACAATGGTCAGCAAGCTAAGCAGCAGCTTGTCCGCAACAGCAAGAATACCGTCGCATATTTCAGGGATTTCCTTGGCCAAGAGTAAGACGCTATCCCAAACCTTCAATATATCTTTACTAACTGTGGGAATAGCTTCAAATCAATAGACCCCACACATTGCCACGCCTCCGCACATCCACAGGCCCACGATTCCACTGTCGCATTCACGATCCAAGACAAGGAAGGCGATTCTCCCTCTACAGTTACCGTTGGCGAAATTGCTACCCGACAATTCAAGAGACTGGCACGATCGGCGTCTGATTTCCTGGGCAAGAAGGTTGATTCTGCTGTTGTTACTATACCAACCAACTTCAGTGACGCTCAAAAAGCTGCTCTGATCGCCTCGGCCGCTGATGCCGGGCTGGAAGTCCTCCAATTGATCCCCGAACCCATTGCCGCCATCCTGGCCTACGATGCGAAACTCGAGTCCAAAGTCAGCGACAAGATGGTCGTCGTAGCTGACCTCGGTGGCACTCGTTCTGATGTTGCTGTCGTCGCCTCCCGAGGAGGAATGTATACGATTTTGGCAACGGCACATGACTACGAATATGCCGGTGTCCATCTCGACAAAGTGCTGCAAGACCATTTTGCCAAGGAGTTCATCAAGTGGAACACCACCGACCCACGGGAGAATCCGCGCTCGCTCGCGAAGCTCAAGCTTGAGGCCGAAGCTACAAAGAAAGCTCTGAGTATTGGTACCAATGCCAACTTCTCCGTCGAGTCGTTAGCCGAGGGTATTGATTTCGCAAGCACCATCAACCGCTTACGCTATGAGACCATCGCGAGAAAGGTGTTTGATGGCTTCAACCGCCTGATCGAAGGCGTGGTGAAGAAGGCCGGCTTAGATGTTCTGGATATCGACGAGGTCATCCTCTCAGGAGGCACATCCCACACCCCTAAGATTGCCTCCAACATGGCATCCATCTTCCCCCCATCAACCACCATCCTTGCGCCGAGCACCACGCCCACAGCCATTAACCCCTCGGAACTCCAAGCCAGGGGAGCGGCACTGCAAGCGAGCCTGATCCAGGAATACGAGAAAGAGGACATCGAGCAGAGCACTCACCCGGCTGTTACAACCGTCAAGCACTTGACAAACGCTGTTGGCGTACTGACCATTTCGTCAGATGAGGAGCAGGGAGTTTTCACGCCTATCATCGCTGCGGAGACACCCGTCCCAGCACGGAGAATTGTTCACATCAACGCACCCAAGGAGGGAGGAGACGTCTTGGTTAAGGTCGTCGAGGGAGGTAGCCATATCAAGGTCTCCCAAATCCCGAAGCCACCCAAGGAAGCAAATGACGACGAGGATGACAGTAGCGAGGAAGAGGAGAGTGACGATGAGCCTGAGGAGCACAGAGAGAAGATATGGAAGGTGGGCAAACCCCTTGCCGAAGCGGCAGTGAAGGGCGTCAAGAAGGGCGGAAAGGTTGAGGTCACGATTAACGTTGCGGGCGACTTGGGTGTTACGATCACGGTTCGGGAGGTCGGTGAGAAGGGAGGTGTGAGGGGATCTCTGCCAGCTCCTTGATCAGGAGGTTGAGTGCACGGTAGCATGTGTGGCTTCGATCTGAGGGAGTGGCAATTGAATATGCAAGAAAAAGGGGAGATTATCGGAGTATACATCTTTTTTCCTTGCATTTGGGAATGCTATAGAGAGAGTGCCATACCTTTTTGGAGCGTCAAATAAGTATTAGATGAACATAAAAGAATCGAAACGGTAAAATCCAGGCGTTGGTTCAGTCCCAGTCTTCTTTGCTTCTAATCTTCTAAAGAGGTCCAACAATAGTTGGTCTTTTACTTGCGGGAGTCATTATACAAGAATATGGGCCGAGGTTCTCCAAACTGAAGGATAATCCAAAGAAGAACTCAGGGGTTGGTTATGTTACCTTTTTCCTTTGACATGTCTATAAGCAACAAACCCCCCCCCNCCC